>NW_017306442.1:1272003-1276047 GCF_000935625.1 Nanorana parkeri | reverse complement strand
TCCCAGCACTAACCCCCACCAACACAACAAATCACTCCTCTCCCCCTTACCTGAACACATCAGACCTCAGAAGCAGCAAGGTGAGCAGGGGGGTTCCTCCCAGGCTCCCATTTGACTTGTGCGACAAGTCAGAGCTGTGGAGTAGTCAGGGAAGCTTCCTTCGGTTCTGAATTCCACTGACAGTGCTGGCTGTTGCATAGGTTGTTGGGTTGTCATGGCACAAGGACCCCAGGCAGCCGAGGGGAGATGCAGAGGGACCTGTCCTGGGTGTCTGTCACTAGCAACACCCCTAATGTCATATATTGCTGCTTACCAGTCCTTATATGTTGTAGCTACATTAGTTTTCTTTTTCACTCTTTGTACTGTGGAGGGGCTTTGATTCATTGGGGACCTCTCACCCTAGTGAAGATATAGAGGACCCTGTGGCATCACATGACCGGCCTGAAGACTTCAGAAGAGGGCAAGTAGAAAAAAGGCATAAAGGCAAGCGATAAAAAAGGAATGTGGTCCCTGAGTTCGTGTCTAAAGTTCGTGTCACTGACACGGCAATTAAAAATGTAACAGAGGTTCTACAGAGGTCCTAACCCTCCTGTCCTGTTATACAAGCACTTTAGGTGAAGACAGACTTAAGGGAAAGGTACAAGGTAACATCAGGCAAGTTCAATAGCAATGGGTAGTTCTCCTTAAAGGAGAATTATGACATGAGTGATTTCCACTCACGTCATAGTTCTAAGCCGACCTGTGACAATGAGATTGTCACAGGTCGGCTCAGTAGATCGGGAGGTGAGGGAAAACATACCGGGTTCCCTAACCTCTCGATCCTGTCACGGCTCTCTGCCGTGACAGGGGGAGGGGCTGGATTCCCCTCTCCCCGCTCCGATCTGCCAGCGCTGACTGGCGGAACGGACGGGGGAGGGGGCGGGTACAGCTGGCTCTGCCTCTAGATAGGCAGAGCCAGCTGTCACTCACGCAGCTGGGCGGATCCCGTCATCTAAGTCGGGATCTGCTCCGGCTGCAACGTCTCAGTATACCGCGAGCTGTAGCTCGCGGTATACTGAGCTTAGGGTGACGGGAGGACGCTAGTTTGTGTCCTCCCGTTACCCCAAGGAGAACTATGGGGAAAAACACTGACCCCATAGTTCTCCTTTAAATTGTATTAGGAATCCAACAAACACCGATCCTCAATGAAAGCTGTACTTTTATACTGTGTAGGCATTTTTCAACATTAAAAAATGATAAATTCTTTCTCTATAGATTAACCTGAAGGAATTTTAGCCCAGCGGCAGATCATTATTAAACCCACCCACGGCAGCACGCTGCTTGACCTTGATAAATTACTTGGTGCAAAAACACATTAAATGGCTTTTCAATTTAACACCTACACATAACGTTTGTGTCTGGTACGGTAACAGTCCTGCCATGCAAGGAACAGAATTTTAAAAGATTAATAAAGAAGCTTTGTTGTACGGGGACTCATATTTAAAAAGACAACAAAAAAATACCATTGTTATTTAAAATATTGTAGTCATGCTGGTAGAGAAAAAACAGTGCAAGGAGTAAAGAACTGAAAAACACACAGGAAACAATAAAAATTCACATTACTGATTGAAGACCTGTAAAAGATGGATTCTGATTGATTGCTATGGATTATTGACCAATCAGGTTCCTATGAGATTACTGAATCAGATGTAGCCCTGGCTGGCAGCCCTTTAAAGGGCAGGAGCAGCTCAACTCGGGCATTCATGAAGCTACACAGCAGTTTACTTCTCCTCCCCTGGGCCATTGACTGGCAGCTTGACCTGGAGAGAGGATTCTGATTAGCTGCAAAGGCATCCAGACTTAGACCTGCCCACCAGCACCATAGGAGAAGAAGAGGAAGTGTCCTCAGTGCAGGTGGAAAGGGGGCCATTTTGTAGGAGCCTGGGGAAAGAGCCTGAGAGTTCTGGAAAGGTGCCTTGAGGGTGCAGAGAGCATCTGAGAACAGGGAAGTGGTGCTGTGCATAGGAGAAAGCTGTAGAGCAACACATAAGGTGTTGCTGTGTGTTTTGGTGAGCAGGAGAGTGGGGACTGTGCCGAGCAGAGGGAAAGTTGGAGAGAACCTTGGCTGGACTAAGAGACTGTGCTGTGAAGAGGAGAGGAGGTGCAGCCCAACTTCAAGGCAGAGGTTTAGAGACCCTGAGCTCGGACAGACTGTGCTGTGTACAGAGCCTTAAGAGGTGGAGCAGTGTGGGACTGTAAGAGATGGAGAAACCTAAAGGATCCAGCTCAGGCAGACTTGAGAGGGGAACCCTCTATGTGGTGTAACCTCTCACCTGACCTCGAGGGAATGGTCCACTGACCCTTGGAAGACAGGCCACTGTTGTAACTAGTCAGACAGACCTAGGCTAGCCTTACACGTGTCAATTTCCCTTGTTACCCATCCATGAATGCTAAACAGTAGGGATGCACCGATACTTTGAGTACCAGTGCCGATACTTGGCATTTTCACGAGAACTACCAGGGTTGCAGTGGTTACAGCTGGGACTTGGCTCTGGTGCTCCACCACTGTCCTGAAATCATTAGTCTGTATTGTTTTAGAAAAACTGTCACATGACAATAAACAAAAATGTATCTTGTACTTGGGAAAATGGTATTGGTGCATCACTTATATACATTTATAAAAACAATATCATACATTAAAATAGATGTACAAATCCCAGGAGCTCCGTGTGATCCTTACAAATGACAGCGGCCTCCTAACTTTTGAATGTTTCTCTAGTCTAGTCTTGGAGCTGGAAAAGTATCTGTACTTGTACCGAGTACGGTACTTGGTATCGGTGCATCCCTTCTAAACAGCATAGTTGGAGGAATCTCCCCTGCTGGCTATTGATGGGGAGTGGGGTGTGTGTCTCTTCTGAGTCCATAATTCTTCAGAACAGGAATGCAGTCCTGAGATGTGTGAGATGGTAAGAAGGTAATGTACTGAATGTAACCTATATTACCTTAATAACACAGAGCCACAATGGAAAGAAAGATGAACATAGTTTATTAGGTAATGTTACATTACAATCATGGTGTATACAGGGACACTTTCAGCTAATGAAGGATAAGTAGATTCATTTGAGTCTTCCCAATAAAATAACACATTTTGGGATTTACAATGATTCTATGTCAATATAAAGGGGAGCTCTATCCAAAACCTGGAGTGAGGATTAGGAGTGGGGAAGGGTTTAATCCTTATTGCAGTCTATGTTTCTTAATCCCCCATTCCTGCATTTAATCCATGACAATCAGGGCTCTGCTATGAGTCAAGCGTCAACATTTCCCCTCTTTGGACTCCTGTGGAGAATCTCGGGGCCGTGACCTCACAATGCTGATTACCTCTCTTTATAATTGATTTTATATTAAAGTGCTCTCCAGGCAGCAGGATCATGAAGCTTGGTCACAGTAGAGGCCTGACCGCCAGTTTTGGAAGGATGTACCCTTTAAATTTTACCAAATCCTGGGTTAATCCACCATCTTGCAGGAAAAAAAAAAAAGCCGACTCTACTGTATACAGGTAACAATTACATTACAACATAACAGCCATACATCAAAAGATCAACACGACAAGGAAACATTTACAAAGTAAAACAATGAAAAATGTGCAAAATGAATTTAAAAAAACACAAATCTACTAAGATAACAATTTGCTAATATAAACATATCAGAAAAGACTATGACCAGACATGCATGTTATTTACAGAAGGTAAGAAAAAAAAAGTCTGTGTTGCCTATTTTTTTCCATACATTAATCTGCACTAGAGATACAGTTGTACTTTGGAGGATTTACATTTCTTTAATTGGTTCTATAAGAGGTTCATTACAGAAAAAAAATGCAAGGTGTTATAACCCAAGGGAACATTTTTATATCCTTCAGGTCCGGTTCACACCACAAAGGCTGCATTCCAGAGCGCTCAGCCTCTAGACCGCATTGAAGTCAATGGCACCACAGCCATGTCCCCCGTCTGCAGTGCGATCTGCAAAAATAGCGCTTGCAGTATTTTTGCAGATCGCACCGGACTG
>NW_017306442.1:1243125-1271555 GCF_000935625.1 Nanorana parkeri | reverse complement strand
AGCTGGCCGGCTTGCGTTCTGGAGGACGAACGATCTGGAACGCAGACTTTGTGGTGTGAACTGGCCTTAAAGGATATAAATGTCAACACACTGGATGAAATACCCATCACAATACAAGGCAGGATGACAAAAAACACAAACATATAGGGACCCTTCTGGCTTTGATACTAAAGCAGAACTCCAGGCAAACAGTTTACAATATATATAGATATATACAGCGTGTGTGTGTACAGTTTTAGATGACAAAGGTCTTGCAGTTCTGTATGGCCAATCTTGTGAGTTACAAGCATGTCCCACACTGTACACCAAGGCAAGCTACACATTTATTTCCTGGTTATTATTATACAGGATTTATAGAGCGCCAACAGTTTGCGCAGCGCTTTACAATATAAGGAAGACATTACAATCACAATACAATTCAAGACAAGATGGTAAGGAGGGCCCGGCCCCTGAGGGCTTACATTCTACAAGGGTTCCTCCATCTTGAGCTTGTCTATTGGAGACTCAATCATCATCATCTCTATCTATTTAGCAAGGACAAGCCCTAAAGACCATAAATCTGACCCAGGAAGTAGCAGGAAGATCTACCTGGCTGTGCATTGTGGATAAGGTATATAAATCGAGACACTGACTGAACAGTAAATATATAGGCGTTTCAATGGTGTACTTAGGAGTTTGCCTGGAGTCCTCTTTTAATAATTCTTGTGCAAATCAGCTAAAAGTGAATTTCCACTTTTGCAGTCAAATCTGAGAAGACCCCTCCATATGTTTTTGTGTTCCCATTCACACAGCATACTGTAAAAAAAAAATGTTTAAAGAAAAATGTAAACAGCACTTTTTAAATATTAACATATGCTATGTGAATGGGAACACGTAACAAATATAAAGTAGATGTTATCCCAAATTGGCGGAAATCCACTTTGAAGGGTCTCCATTGTCAAAAACTAAATCTGTATTTCTATATTGAATTTCCATAAGTTCTATCCCACTCCTAATAACCAGGTCCATCTAGAACAGTGTTTCTCAACCTGTGGGTCGGGACCCCCTCGGGGGTCGAATGACGATTTGCCAGGGGTCGACTAGTGGCTCTCGGCCGCCGGGAGAGAAACACTTTCTCCCGGAAAGGTCACGACCTTTCTCTGCTCTGTTTTTTTAAATCGGGGCCCGTCGTAAGTCAGAAAAAAAAACCCCACCATAGGAATGCATAGCTAGATTCCTATTGGCTATTTCACTTTGCAAAAGCCAATAGCAAACTAGCTATTGCACCCGCCCTCTGATGCTGCCAATCAGCAGAGGGGGACCTGAAGTTCTCCATCAGGTCCCCTTCTAGTGATTGACAGCAGCAGAGGGCAGGTGCAATATGTATGTATCCAAGCAAAAAAATATGTAAAACACACCTCCTAGCTATGCATTCCATTTTCCCGGTCCGCAGCTGCAGAGATTGGGAAATGTCTCAGTGCCTGTGATTGGCACTGTCAGCTTCCTGGCGGGCTCGGCACGTGGAGCTGCGAACACGCCCGAGCCCATCCCTATCAGTGACAGTACTGCGGAGTGTGTACCTCATACGTTATATAACCACACACTTTAAATCCAATTCTTCTAGTTCCAGCTGCAGAGCCGGTGCTGTCTTTGCCTTTAGCAGTGGTTCTCAACCTGTGGGTCGCTGTGCTAGGTGAGAGTCCTCAGCTCTCTCCTAGCGCAGCAGTGTCAGTTCTCCTGCCACGCCGCCAGATGTCGCTGCAGCAGCCCGTCATCCCTAAATTTTACCTTTGGGGGTCACCACAACTTGGCAAATGTTACCAAGGGGTCCCGGCCCTAGAAAGGTTTAGAACCACTGATCTAGAAGATTGTAATATATATAAAATGAAGGTGTTATTCTGGTGCAGTAATGTGATTTTATTTTGGTATAGTGATCCTTTAATGAAGTCCAACATTACAAGGTTCTATGGGTTGTGACACATTCCTGCTCTAAAGGGTTTAAAGATATTCAGCCAAATAAAAGCAATTTAGTCTCGGGTGGATAGTGACAATGTAACTAACACTCCTTAAAGTAAGCCTCCGTTTTTTTTTTGCATATCCACCGGAGCAGCAGTGACGCGAAGCTCGGCGAGGTAAGTAAGAAGAAACCTGACCAGCTCGAGACGCTGACTCGAGTATAAGCCGAGGGGGGCATTTTTCAGCACAAAAAATGGGCTGAAAAACTCGGCTTATACTCGAGTATATACGGTATCTAGCGCCAGCAAGCAGTAGATATATGCAAAAAAAATGTAAAAAACAAAAACGCTTTGAAAGAGGTTAAAACTTAACTGTGTCTTCCACGTGCGCTCCCGTCTGAAAATATGAAAATTCTCAGGCGGCGCAAAGCATCTTGGGGCGGGCGCATGCGCAGTTCAGATTTTTGGCCGGGAGACGAGGAGAGACACAAGGTAAGTCTATGGACGCGTGCACCATAAGACGCACGCACATTTTTCTCCTCCTTGTGGGGGAAAACAGGTGCGTCTTATGGAGCGAAAAATAGGGTAAACACAATCCTCAAATTTCAGTCTTAAGTCTTTCTATAAAGACAGAACCCCTATGGAAGGGCTGAGAAAAACCTGGAATCAGCCATCTTGTCTGTTTTTACAAAACATCTAAAAAGGTAAGATTGTTTTTTTTAAAGTTCTTTTTCAGTACGCTGTGTGAACTAGAGGCCACCACCTAAAATTGGTGGAGAAAAGATTGAATGACAAAGGGCGTAGGGGCTTCTTTTCAGTCAGAGCGGTTACATTTTGGAACTTTCTGCCACAAGCAGTAAAATCAGCTGAGAGTATTGAATCATTCAAAAATCAATTAAGATACATTCCTCAGAGACTGCTACATACAGGGGTACAGGTACTCTTAAAAACTAGAACACACACACGTTGAACTCGATGGACCTGTGTCTTTATTCAACCTCAAATACTATGTAATAGGAACACATAACGAACACATGGAGTGTGTTTGACTCAAATTTGACTGCAAAAGTGGAAATAGACTTTAAAGGAAAACTATGGGATCAGTGTTTTTCCCCATAGCTCTCCTCAGTGTCACGGGAGGACATAAACTAGCGTCCTCCCGTGACCCAAAGCTCAGTATACCGCGAGCTACAGCTCGCGGTATACTGAGACCGCCGCAGCCAGGACGGATCCTGACATTATTTTGCAGATAAGATTATTTGTTTGTATTTATATACAAGACAAATAACAGAGACCCTCAGCAATAGCCATTTCATATTTGATAAGATGACCTCAAAGGGTTCTCCACACAAAGGTGTTCAGATTCTGCAGGTTTGCTCTGGAAATGGTAGACCTGCTGTAATCCCTGTGGTCTCTACAGTCTCCCCTGGAGGTTTTTTCCCCCCTTTCTCAATATGGCATAGTCAATATACCAGTATTGGGTGAACTGTTCTTTGAGATCGAACACTAAAAGCCACACAGGACTAGGTCACAGGACTATCACTATACAGCCAGTCACAGGACTAGGTTTCGGAACTTTACACCTCAAAACACTAATTGTTCAGGGGAAAAAAAGAGATTAAAAAAAAAAAGGGAAAACAAAACAAAAAGTACCTTTTAAAAACTAGAAGCATATTCAATGTAAAAAGTATAACCCCCATGACCCCAGGGCTCTGCCCTGCTGAACTTCAAAAACAAAAACCACAAACATGCAAAAAAGAGAAATTCTAAAACAACAAAAAAAGTGACCATTGACCACTGCCCCATAGTTGGTGTTAGAGTGGTTGTAGGAGGAGAATAAAAGTTGACAAAATTCAATAAAAAAATATAAAAGATGATTCACATTTACAATAGAGAACAATGACATCCGCAGTGACATAAATGGCTAAAACAAGGTGATAAAATAAAGTGTAAATCTTCGGCTTCATGCACCAGGACGGAGTGAAGCAAGATATCCTCATGAATTACTCATCGAACGTGCTGTAGGGATGATCCATGTCATGAAGGAGACCTGCAAGAAAGCAAACAAAAAGGCAATTCATAAAAAGAGGCAAAATACAAATCTTAAAGCCCAAGTGTCGGGAAATGAAACGTTTTCCATTGTAGTGGGTCTGCCCCCGCAATGCAAGGGTTAACTGCTTGTCTAAGCCTAGGGGACAGGAAAAAGCAGTTTTACGTACCTGATCCCCGCTCCTACTGTGCTGCTAGACCAGTCCCCGCAGCCTCTTCTCCTCCTCTTCACTCCAGTGGTCTAAGGGCCGCTGCGGTCATCAAGTACAATGCAGGCTCCATAGACCTGCAGTGCACATGAGGATGTCGAGGGATAGTCCACAGCCAGAACGAAAGGGGACAAGAGGAGAGCACCAACCGCAGGGAACCCTAGGCAATAACGAGCAGTTAACCCTTGCAATGCAGGGGCAGTCCCGCTACAAGGGAAATGTTTGAATTTCCTTGCAGCTGGGCATTAACCATTCACGGATTATCAGTTATATTTATTAATACATCATTTAATATTGTAAATACAAGCAAAGCAATGTGACTGAATGTGGCTTGGTATCCCCTGTACAACAGCATTCAGACTGGAACAGAAGTGGCAGGACTGAGAGCCAATCAGGTTAACTATATGCTAATAGGCAGAGAAGGAATATGATGACAGGAGCAGAGACAGGAGTGAGCAGAAATGTGACCTCTTCATGTCCTCTGCTGCTCCTTCCTTGTCAAATCTACAGGCTAGTGTCAGCAGTGTATTTCTTAAGGGCCCATTCACACCATGCGCTGCGCTAATAGCATAGCGTCTGGTGTCCCGGCACAGTGCCGAAGCGCTGATCCCAGAACAACTGAAATGTGTTTGAGTTTTATGGGCACAGCGGGGTGTGAGGCGGTTGTAACGCATTGCATCCTGCTGTGTGTGCTGCTTACTTTTTTGGCTTACACAACGGTGGTGTGAATGGAGCCCATCCGTGACAAGGCAAATTGCCTTGTCTTGCATTGGAGCTGCGCTGGAAACAACGGCCGGCGCAGCGCCAACGCAGATGGTGTGAATCGGCCTGAACTGTACGAGAGAAAGTTGCGTCATCCACATGGATGAGCTGTGTGGCAGGTTTGTGTAAATCTCAGGACTGGAAGGGGAGGAAGAGAGAGAGACAAAGAGGGGGAGGAGGAAGAGAGAGAGAGACTAAGAGGGAGGAAGAGAGAGAGAGAGGAGTTCTATGTATGTAGATATTGGCTTGGAGTAAAGCTCTAAAAACATTATAATTAAAATCCTTTCTTGTAACCATTACAATCAAAATGGTTTTTAACAATTGGGCCTTCTGTGCATTTAGCAGAACTCAACACAGACTGGCTCTGGATCTATTTGTTGGGCCCCAATACACACGTGTGAATAGGCTTTAAAAAAAACAAAAAACACCTCTATTGCTTTTGGGTAAATATGTTTTTATGTAGTCATGTCCAACGTATTGTATGTATTTACTAAGTACATCACTTTGTTTGTTCATAACATTAATAAATACAGAGTGCATCCATTACACAGGAGATGTTGTAGAAAAACAGAAGAAGCTGCTTGCCTTTAGACTGTCTCTTTCAGATTGAAACTCCTTACAGCCTGTTGGAACGGAGCTGAGAGAGTGAGAAGGAAAGAAGGGATGAGTCCCTGCTCTGACCCATTCAGTTGTGTGTGTAATTTCAGCCTGGGCTACAGTGCTCTGTAAATTGACAGTTTCATTGTCACATGTCAGCTCGAACTATGAGGATGAGTGGAAATCACTCGCCTCATAGTTCTCCTTTAAGGGAAGCCAGGTAAACTTGGAAATATTGATGTGATATTTCATACAGGACTTAAGAAAATGCAACTTGTGTGTTTTTTTTTTTAAACATAGTGAAGAACGTATATTCCCCCGAACCCCCCCCCCCCCACTATATATCCACTTTAAGGGACATTGGCTGGGAAATGAGTTTGTGGCTTCCCGCTTTTGAGATCGGCTCAGCGGCGCGATCCAGCTCTGTTTGCATTTCATACATAATGAATCAGATTAGGAGGAAATTGGAGTGAACGGCTCTGTGCATTTTCCATTCTATCAGCTGCTATAAACGCCTCTTACACTCCGGCCGGGGGGGCGGATCAGTGAAAGGCAGGAATCTCCCCTGAACATGAGACGCTTAGAACAGGCGACAAGAATATTATACAGCGAAATATTCTACGGCTTACAAGTCTATTACTGATCCTAAGACAACACTGCAATATACTGAAATCTACTAACTAGAAACTACTTCTGCCGCTGAACACATTGCCAACATCATACTACTCATGTCCTCCCCATACTCCCTTCCTCTTCTAAGCTGCCAAGCACCTCCTTCCCAAGCTCACAGTTGCTGAAACATGTTTCAGCATTTTAATTAAGGAGACGCCATCACTTTGCTCATTTGTCTAAAGTAGAACCCCACGATGTGCAAAAATTAACCCTTGCAGTGGGGCTACTTCTGCACCGGAAGGGTTAACTGCTCAGTTTGGTCTAGGAGCCTGGATAAAGAGAGTATACTAAGCCGATCCTCGGCCCTGCTGCCAGTTAGTGCTTACCTCTCCCTCCTCTGCTCCGGCTATGGCATACTGAAGCGTAATGTACACTATATTGCCAAAAGTATTGGGACACCCCTCCAAATCATTGGATTCAGGTGTTCCGTGAAATTTCCTTGCTACTAAATATTCTGCGGTCACCTGTTAGTGGTATTATAACAAAGTGGAAGCAACTGGGAACAACAGCAACTCAGCCACGAAGTGGTCGGCCACGTAAAATGACAGAGCGGGGTCAGTGCATGCTGAAGCGCACAGTGCGCAGAGGTCACCAACTGTCTGCAGAGTCAATAGCTACAGACCTCCAAACTTCGTGTGGCCTTCAGATTGGCACAACAACAGTGCATAGAGAGCTTCATGGAATGGGTTTCCATGGCCGAGCAGCTGCATCCAAGCCTTACATCACCAAGTGCAATGCAAAGCGCTGGATGCCGTGGTGTAAAGCACGCCGCCACTGGAGTCTAGGGAAGTGGAGACGTGTTCTCTGGAGTGACTTATCACGTTTCTCTGTCTGGCAATCCGATGGACTTGTCTGGGATTGGCGGTTGCCAGGAGAACGGTACTTGTCTGACTGCATTGTGCCAAGTGTAAAGTTTGGTGGAGGGGGGATTATGGTGTGGGGTTGTTTCTCAGGGGTTGGGCTTGGCCCCTTAGTTCCAGTGAAGGGAACTCTTAAGGCATCAGCATACCAAGACATTTTGGGCAATTTCATGCTCCCAACTTTGTGGGAACAGTTTGGGGATGGCCACTTTCTCTTCCAACATGACTGGGCACCAGTGCACAAAGCAAGATCCATAAAGACATGGAGGAGTGAGTTTGGGGTGGAGGAACTTGACTGGCCTCAACCCGATAGAACACCTTTGGTATGAATTAGAGCAGCGACTGTGAGCCCGGCCTTCTCGTCCAACATCAGTACCCGACCTCACAAATGGTCCAACATTCCCATAGACACACTCCTAAACCTTGTGGACGCCTTCCCAGAAGAGTTAAAGCTGTTATAGCAGTAAAGGGCGGGCCAACTCTATATTGAACCCTGCGGGCTAAGACTGGGATGCCATTAAATTTCTTATGCGTGTAAAGGCCGGCGTCCCAATACTTTTTGCAATATAGTGTAAGTGAATTAGACATGATGGTGTCATGGTCCCTAGACCAAAATGAGCAGCTAAACCCTTGCAGTGAAGAAGTAGCCCCAATGCAAGGGTTCATTTTTGCACATTCTGGACTTTAACTGCCTACGGGCCGGCCGTAGTAAAAAAACGGCCGGCCAGGAGCTCGCTAGATCTGAGCGGGCGTCTTTAGACGTCCGCTCAGACACACCCCCTTGCGCGTGCCGCCGGGCGTGCGCGAGCGGCAAATGGCTGCAATTTAAACTCTGTATGTGTTCGCTCACTTCCCGATCTACTGAGCCGACCTGTGACAGTTTCATTGTCACAGGTCGGCTCAGATTACGAGGATAATTATGAGAATTATGAGGAGTGAAAAGCACTCACCTCATAATTCTCCTTTAATGAAGTGCCCTTTATTCCAGTTATAAAGTAAACCATTCATAAATGTGGACAAAGGACACTGGCCATCATAACCTAGAACAGTGCTTCTTAAAGTGTGGGTCGCGACCCCATATGGGGTCCCACAAGTGAACAGGAGGGGTCACGATCTGAATCCCCGGCCAGGACCGCCATCAAGGGGGTACGGCCGGGGAGGCCTGGGCTCGAAACAAGATTTTTTTGTTTTCGTTTAATGTGCAGTGTAGTGTAGTTTTTAAGGTCGCGCCCCCCCCTTCCCCCATTCACTTGGTACCTTCCAGAGCATGTGCGCACAGGAAGGTTTTTGTTTTTTTAACATTGACGGAGCTTTCTTTAACACAGCAGCAGTGGAGCACAGCTGCTGGAGGTAGAGGGGGGGAAGAGGAGAGAGACTCTGACCGTCCGGGGGGAGAGGAGAGAGACACTGACCGATGTTAAGGGGGGGGTGGCAGGAGAGAGACACCGACTGACACTAGGGGAGGGGGTAGACACTGACCGACGCTGGGGGAAAAAGGGGAGAGACACCGTCCGACGCTGGGGTCCCTTAAAAATGTCCTCGCCCAAAAAGGGGTCACGAGTGGAGAAAGTTTGAGAAGGCCTGACCTAGAAGACAGGCGACATCTAGTGGCAGAAATATATCACTACAGCTTTGGATTTCAGGTGAATATTGCAGCAAAAGCTGTTTTTTTCTTCTTTTCAATATGCAAGTCTTTTCACTTAAAAAAAAAAGGAGTGTCATTCAGTTTCAGTTCAAGTCCTTGAAGTGCATTCCCTTTAAATGAAATGAATGAACAGCAATTTGCTCACATTGCAGAGTGTCATCCGTTCCTTCTTGCGTGTTACCTCTATGCCAGCGATCACAGTGGGGAAAACAAATCACTTTGAAGATTTTCTGTTTACAAGTTACTCCAAAGCTGGAGAGGAATCAGCTCAGCTGTTTGCTATTCAAGTCTCTCATTAAAAAATGTCCCCTTTTGCATTTTCATTATAACAGTGTCAGCGTAGCGGAGGGAAATTATGCAGCATTTGTACAGAAATTAGAGACAAGAATTTGTAAAGCCGCAATAACCTACTTTGTAAATCAAACCATGCACATTAAAGGTGTTCTCCAGTCATAACTTAACATTAGGCCTCAACATGCATACAGGGACTCCCTGCTGAAACCTCCAGTTTTTCATCCACCACAGCTGTAGGGCAAGCACACAAGTCCCATCATGCATCTGCATGTCATGTCTGTGACTGTCAAGAGTCTTGCAATGCCTCATGGGACTTGTATTTCCACAGCAGCTGGCGAGCCGAGGTTACCTACCCCTGCTGCAGGGCATCAGTCACCCCTTCTACTCTTTGTCAGTTTGGTGATCTGAGAACCTCTTTTTTCTTATCTGTTTGTAATCCAGAAGAGGTATTCCCAAACACGCCCACTGTAAGCCCTTTGTTGTCTCTCACATACAGAAGGACAGAAGAATATTAATAAATCAAAACCAAGACATTTCTCCTGCTGTCCAATCAAAATTGAGTCCTCCTTTGGAATTTTGAATGTGGATGGCAATACATGTCCCGTCTACAAGTCCCTACAAGTCCAATCATGTATCTGCATCTAGGAGTCACGTCTGTGACTGTCAAGAGTCTTGCATTGCCTCATGGGACTTGTATTTCCACAGCAGCTGGAGAGCCGAGGTTACCTACCCCTGCTGCAGGGCATCAGTCAACCCTTCTACTCTTTGTCAGTTTGGTGATCTGGGAACCATAGGCGTCCCGAGGCGGGGAGACGTCGACGTCACGTGCTGTACCGCTGTTACCTGCCGGCGGCCATCTTGGTGATGGACGCCGGCAGAGAGAGGAGGGGACGTCACTCGGCGGGATAAGGTTGCCGCCTGGTCCCCTCTTCTGTCGAACAACTGTCGGGCTCTTGGTCCTTGACCGAGTGCCGACTTTTCAGAAAGGGGTGACACCAAAATGACTGTCAATCATTTTGGTTTCACCCCTCCATTGGTGTCACCCGGGTGCGGGGTGCACCCCACTTGTTACGCCACTGCTGGGAACCCCTTTTTTCCACCAGAAGAATATTAATGAATCAAAACCAATAAATGTATCAATCACCAAGAAAGTTTGAATGTGGCAATACAAGCAAAGTGTTGGCACGTCAGAAAGCAGGTCCATCCATTGCACATGTGAAGAGCTCTGTGACATCTGGCTTCACTGATTTACATGAATCCAGATTAAAAGGTAAACTGAATTGTGCCCCTTTTTGCCTTACTTTTTTTTGGGTACAGCTTTCAAAGAACAAACCACGTGTATTGCATCTGGTTTCCATGCAGTTGATCTCTTCCCCATTGCTGACTTACCATGCCTTGTTCTGCATGGCGTCTCTTGTGTGGAGGCGGCCATCTTAGTAGAGGCAGGGCTTTGCTTCCTCATGCCAGAGCCTCCAGCAAGGAGAACAGTAAGCAGCTCAGTATAGACATCACCAAATCTCACTCCGAATCTACTGAGACTAGCAGTCAAAGGCAGCAGAGCCTGAGATCTCACGCTGCAGCACTGAGGATATAGGTATAGGTGTGCCTGACATCCTCACATACCAGGAAGTTCTCTGCTATTTTTCAATGAGGAATTTAAGACAAAAAGGGAAAACTTTCAGGATATTGCTTAGGTCAGTGGTAGCGAACCTATGGCATGTGTGCCGCAGAGGCCCCTCTAGTGGCACGCGAGCCTAGGCAGGGGTGTCAAATTCCTATTGCCAGACACCTGGGACATAGTTTTTTTCTACATTTAGCCCTGCTTCAGGGAAACAAGGCTAAATGTACAGCGGGGAAGCCAGTGTTTTAGTGATCCTGGTGATGCTGCCAAGATCACTTGTACTAAGCTTGCCGCTCTGTCGGCAGATTAACATCAAACTGCGCCATGCAGACTGCTGATAACTAGGCGCAGAACCTGTTGATGCAGCCATGTCAGTGACAGTTGCTACTGTGTTTCTTTGTAGAAACACATAAAGGAATATAAAAAAAATTTAATACAATATTTAGAAAAATAAAAAAAAGAGCTTACAAAACCCTATGAAGCCAAAGTCTATTACAACCATTGCTTTTCCTTCCCAGATGACTCTAATGTAATGTGACAAAAGGGCGAATTGCACCAAAATGTCCAGATTTTGGTAATGTTACACAGAATCGCAAATTTGGAACTTCGCTCATCCAAGTGTGCCAAGAAAATATTCCCCACACCATGACACCACCAGTCTGAACCGTTGATACAAGGCAGGATGGATCCATGCTTTCATGTTGTTTACGCCAAATTCTGACTCAACCATCTGAATGTGGAAGCTGAAAATCGAGACTCATCAGAACAGGCAACGTTTTTCCAATCTTTTACAATATTGTCCAATTTTGGTGAGCCTGTGCAAATTGTAGCCTCCGTTTCCTGTTCTTAGCTGCCAGGAGTGGCACCCGGTGTTGTGCTCCAAAGCTCGACGTGTTGTGTGTTCAGAGATGGTATTCTGCATACCTCGGATGTAACGGTTATTTCAGTTACTGTTGCCTTTCTATCATCTCGAACCAGTCTGCCCATTCACCGCTGACCTCTGACATCAACAAGGCATTTTGGTCCACACAACTGCCGCTCACTGGATATTTTCTCTTTTACAGACCATTCTCTGTAAATCCGAGAGATGGCGGTGTATGAAAATCCCAGTAGATCAGCAGTTTAAGAAATACTCAGCACAGCCTGTCTGGCATCAACAACCAGGCCATGTTCAAAGTCACTTCAATCCCCTTTCTTCCCCATTCTGATGCTCGGTTTGAACTTCAGCAAGTCGTCTTCACCACGTCTAGATGCCTAAATGCATTGAGTTGCTGCCATGTGATTGACTGATTAGCAATTTGCGTTACCAAGCAATTGAACTGGTGTACCTAATAAAGTGGCCGGTGAGTATAAATACCTGTAATAAATAATACTTACAGTAGGTGGGAGGGGCTGGGAACACGGGTGTAAATATTATACATGTGCACTCTGATAGGTGCGGCAGTGGGTGCTTCAATCTGCTGCCAGACAATGAAAGTTGAAATATCCAATAAATGGGTCTGGGGAACGGAGAAACACAAATCTGATTTCACGGAGGGGTGCAATTTTAACAGGATGTCCATCATTCTTGTAACAGAACATCTTGCCCTGGCTTTATTCTGCTTTATCCATCTGACCCTCAGATTTTAAAAAAATTTTAATTTGTAAGTCACTGTGGACCGAGGATAAAGGCTGCGGGACTGGCTTTATATAGCCCAATAATGAAACGGGGGAGCTCAGAAACAGGTGCGATCAAGATCATTTCAATGTCTCCGTGTTTGCTCTGATTCCAGGATTTATGAGAAGGCGCTGGCAGACCTTTGCAGTTATTTGTACAGCCTGAGCCTCCTTGTTTAAAGATCGCTCTCTGATACAGCAGCCATGCGTGAACCTATACCTGACATTTTGAAATTGCTTTGCTCTCTTGTTTCCAGGAGCGGCCACAGTCACTAACCATGTGGCAATCTTTATATTGAGTAATCGTTAATATTTCTTGCGGGTCAAGGTAAAATTTGCTGATCGGCTGCACTATGAGAAATGAGAACCTTGATATATATTCGGAGCCGGGTAAACGGTCTTATCTCAGAACATGGGAGGACTGTTTTTTCCCATTTAGCCGTTTATTTCATTTCATTGTATAGTGCCAACTTATTCTGCGGCGTGTTACACAGTATCCTTCACATCTGTCCCTGCTTCAATGGAGTTTACAATGTGTTGTGCCTACCACTGCCATGCTCACACACAAGTCAATTAAGGTAGCGATGGGCTAAATACACAATTTGTGGTGTTCTATCGTGATGGAGGCCACTTTAAAGCTACCAGCGGAGCATATAGGAGCCCAGAGAGAAAATACACTATATTGCCAAAAGTATTAGGACTCCGGCCTTTACACGCACATGAACTTTAGATGAGTGCCATCTCTACCATTAAAGGAAACTTTTGGTAGGCATGGAAGCAACCATTGCTAACCTTCCCTGCCAATTCCAATTTTTGGTGACAATAGTAAGATACTCTTGAAGGGTGAAAAACTTCTAAAGGGATGCCGCTGCAGCTTTCCTCATTAAAACACTAAAAGTCCGCCAACTGGTTATAATGAACACACACACATTCCCGTTCAGGAATCAGTTTGGAAAAGACATGCTGGAACAAACAGAATTTTCATTAGAATAGGTAGAGATCTCAACAAAGTTTGTTAAAATCCTTGCAATGTACATCGATCACCCAGAGGGGGTGATTGTTTTTTTTAACAACAAAAGTGGAGTTGCTCCTTAAAGCAATATTAAACCTTTAAAAAAAAATTGCTATTAGGACACCCACCTTTGCCGGAGGATGTTTCTCTTTTTCATTAAAAGTTCTAAATTCCTCGTTTTCTAGTGGATCCCCGCAGCGCTCTTCCCCCCGCCCTCTGCAGAGGGTGCCTCCATCGTTCTAATGGAGGCACCCGTGCCTGCAGTTGCTGTGTGCGTCCATAGACACACACAGCCCTGTGGCAGGACACGCCCCTTCTCTCTGACCAACACTTTGATGGATGGCAGAAGAAGCCTATGGCTCCTCTGCCATCAGTATCCTCCCACTGCAAACAAGAAGGGCGGGGACCGGAGCATCACTGCGGGACCGGCGGCGGGGATGAGCGTTGCTGACAGGTGGGGGGAGAAAAAGGTTCTGGGCAGTTTTTACCCTAATGCAGAGAATGCATCAAGATAAACAATGCCCAGACCTTAATACTACTTTAAGCTCTCTTCCTCTGATTTTTTATTTAATTGTTCCCAATTCAGCCTTTCTACAATCATTTAAGGTTGTAGCCTAGTGATTAAGGCTATAAAAGGACATGAAGTAACTGGGTGAAGTAATGATCACTGTGGACCTTATGGATAATTGCAGCAGAATGGATAGGCACACGGCCTGAATTTGCTGAAAATGGTCCAGATATACTCCATGCTACACACAATAAGCTTGAGAGATTTGAGATGGTCCCTTTAAGAAGATACAGCACCCTCCCCGCAAAGTCTTGGACTGTGCCGCATTACCCCTCCATGGCAGCCAATCTCAATGTATAATTACCATCTAATTTACACAAAGAAAGCTGGGTCGAAGGAGGGGGAAAAAAACATTAGCTTATTCCCAGTAGACAGGTCTGAGCTGGCATTTTGTGGTTTAATCTTCACAGCATGAGCTAATAAATTTCATCTCATTCTGTCACTCATCTTTATTAAGACAGAATTAAGTTGGACATGTCTCAGGAAAAAAAGCCCCAGAAGAGCAATGTTGTATCTTTACGCTTCCCTGTCCTCAGAAAGCAAATTATTCATTTTACAAAGCAGTTATTTTTGCTGCGCTGTTTGTCATCTCGAAGCAGAGGGAACGGGAAGGTGGAGAAAAGACAAAAAGAAAAAATATAGCCACAAACTTCAAAGGTTGTGCGGACTAGGCGAAAGGCTAATTCTCCAGACTGTAACAAACCGTTCCAAACGCGCCATTCAGATTACCCCGGCGGTATTAAGGAGACACGACGCTTGGCGGCTGACAGTTTAATAAATGCTGTAAGGATTAGACTTGCATACGGATCACTTGCAGGGTTTTAAATATTTGGATTACATTTTTTTAAGAAGAGGTCTGCCGAGAACTTCATGTTTCTAAAGACAGCGAGTTGGTTTTAGAGCTTCTGGAAAGTGGAGTGGTTGCTTTCGGTGAGGGAGCTTTGGCTGCTAGGAATTTTGGCACAGAAATTTTTGGCATGAATAGCTTTTGTGACATGTGGGAACTGAAAAATGAATGCAGAACTCCAGTTTTCTAAATACAAATAAAAAATATGCAGACCAGCATGTGTAAAAAAATTACAAAGCTGCTGCAAAACCCAATCTGGTGCTGCCCCGGTAGAAGGTCAGCTCCTCTGCCAGATGGTGCTCTACTTCAATGTACAATGGTGGTCATTGTTATTAAATGCACTTCCTCCAAAAGCCATCATGAACACACCCCCTGAGGGACCTCATTATGTCGGTGTTCTATCGAATTCTCCAACTCGTCGAGACCTCCAACTCCCGTCAGTGCGCCTGCGCAGCCACCCAAGTGAAGTATCAAGCTATACAATCTGTGGCAGTGCGCTTGCTCGGGCACCCGATGCCACAAGCACCGACGGGAGTTGGAGAACTCGATGACAAATTGGAAGATGCACAGGCGCACCTATGGCAACTGGAGAACTCAATGAGGATTGCAAAATTGTGATGGCTGGCGCAGGAGCGCCATCTCGTCAAAATCTACAACGAACGTGACGTCACGAGTTGGAGATCTCAACGAGTTGGCCACCTCGACAGAGCACCGGCCTGGGCTTACTGTATTACTGTGCTGAACAATTTTCAAGCATCATTACGGGAGCTCAACACATTGCTGTGATGGACCCTACTGAAGAAGGTTTCAATCATGTCCTTGTGCCTAGTTTGACCAAAGCATTATGCAAGACGTGATTTAAAGTTGGCCTGCTGTCATATCAAATGGATGTCATTTAATGGGTGTGAACAATAAATATCCAATCAGCTCACAAAGTAATAGTGATATCACTGCCTTATTCTATGCCGCATGGAAAAGGTGTAAATGGGTGACAACAGAAACCAATCAAGATTCTACCTATTTTTTATATCCTCACTAAAAAACTGGTTACATTAATTACAAGAATGACCACCTCTTACTACTTGAACACTGAATAGCCCTTGACTAGCAGGCTACGACGCCTGTATGTATTGCATGCTAAATTTGACTAATGTACACCTTTTAACTCTTCCCACCCTAATCTCTATATTCATATTCCCCAGCATGATGCCCTGTGATGGGGATACGTTAGCAAACATCACTCTTTGAAAGCCGCAAGCCGACACTTTGTGCAGCTACCGGCTCTCAATCCTGTTTTTCACTGACTGTTTGCTTCCCAATGATGATCAGGACCGAATCAGAGTTGTTCCCGAAATGTGATCACTTTGTCAGCTATAACAGTGATCATATGCAGCCTGGAGGCTTAACTGGCAAAAAAAGCCTTCAGCCTACAGATAGCACTGCAGTCCGAAGGTGGTAGTATTCATCTGGTTAATGCTGTAATTGTCAGATACAAATACAATATTACATAAATGATTAGAATACAGAAGATAAAACAAAAAATGTTACACTGCATATTAATTACATTTTCAACCCATTATAAAACAGAGCAGGCTTTTTATTAAAACATTGTACCAAATAAAAGCTTCTAAAAGTATACAAAATGATTTAGATATGCAAATTATCCTGCATTATTGACAAGTTAACTGATGCATGCAGACACTGCCAAATTCAATTGCCTCTGGTCACAAAAGGATTAAAGTGCAGCTCCAGTGGATTTTTTAATATCAATTTTGGATAGAAAGGGGAGAATGGTCTGTTAAATTACTATTGCTGGAGGTCCACACCGGGTAGATTTCCCTCACCATCCCGAACCAAAGGAAGGCAAGAGGAAACCTTCCAAAAGTGAGAAATCCCATGTTTGACAGCTGTTATTGTTCCAATTGAAAGTTTTCCCAATTGAAAGTTCTCCCCTCTACTCCTGTTCCTGGGACAACTAAAATTTGACATTTCCTCCTTATTTCTGTCCCAGGTGGGATTTTTCCATATGGGGACATAGGCAGTAATGAAATGCGGACGGATTCCCCTTTTCCACCGAATTTCCTCTTCAAATGCTACTTTGTTTAAAAAAAATGAAAACTGTTTTGGTGTTCCTCATGCCTGGTTGATACAGGGTCAGCAGCTTACGGTTCTAGAGTCATCACTTCTTTAGTCCAGCTACCAGCCACTGCTGTCTCCAGCAAAAATCGGACAACTGAAAAAATAATTCATGAGGGGAGATGAAGAAAGGCAGACAACCTGCCACTCACTAAGAGAAAGCATCCCCAGCACCCCACCTGTGTGCTTGCTCCTTCCCCATGATATTAGGGCTACAAGCTTGCACATCTAGAGGAATGCTGGGGAAAAGGGGCTCTTTCCTATATCTTCTCAGGCATTATACAGGAAATTTCAGCTGGAGCAATATTGGGGTTTCTAGTTGAGCTCTCAAGATTATATTTGCTAATGTTTTACATTTTCCTGGGATGTAATAAAGCAGCCAAGATATTTTAACAGTGCTCTTATTCTTTAAAGTCCAGCTCCTGAACCCAGAAGAGATGATATACGAATATAGACCGCACATAGTCAGGACAGTGTTCAGTTAAATGTTGGGAAATAGAAACCGAAATCTGCTGAGGTCACAGTTTTTACCCTGATAAACATGGCTAGTTCTGATTGCTTAGCAGATGTTTTACATTTTCCTTTCATGTCCCAGAGTGCTGGCAGAACAGGTCATCAGTCTGAGGAGATAATCATCTCATAAGCAAACAAATAACCTCGGCACAGAAAGCACAGGGTACACTGTACAGGATCGGAGTGCCCTTCATACAGCACATTTCTAATTACCCGTATATTTTTCCTTTCTTCCACTAACGAGGCTAAGGGTCAGCGGAACAGAGTTTCTTCTTTAGACTGTGGCATCATTTTGTTTTGTTTCCAATTCAAAAAGATAAAGGGCACCCCAAAGGTCTCCTTTAAAGGCTAGATGAAGTTTCACAAAAAGTGTGCTCCTTATCAATTTTCTCACTATACGTACCGACCTCAGAAGCAGACCAACCCATCTTGACCTGCTCAGGGTTGGAGAAGTGTCTAAGTCCTGCAGTAGTACTGGCATTTTGTAAAATATTATGCCTATGCCGGACCTGGTCATAGAGAATCAAGGATTTGTCTCCAATTTGGCACATGCTACCTGGAAATAATTTTTTACGTCCAGTGTGGACTCATGCGCCATACTTTAAGAGTCAATGGGGGGAGGGGTGGGCATATAATGCTCCAGTCTTGGGCAGATCAGACAGTAAGAAGAAGGGGTAAATATTAGGGATGCACCAATACCGATATTAGCATCGGCGTCGATATCGAGTATTTGGGTGAGTACTCAGACTCGCCCAAATGCTCCGATACTGGAACCTCTGGTCAGAGGGAGATTTCCTCTGGCCGGCAATACCGCAAGGGAACATGGAGCCGACTTCCCAACCAATCGGGAAGCCGGGTGGCGGGTAATGACTTGATGCTGTTTGGCTGGCTCAATGCTGATTGGCCAATCAGCATCGAGCCGGCCAAACTGCATGGAGCCGGCATCCCAGGCAATCAAGAAAGTGATCTGTGGGTAATGTAACTGGTAGAAAGTCACTCCCCCATCCAGAAACGTTTGTAGTCAATCTTCTTTATTGACCATCAAATTGTCACATAACTTAAGCGATGTTTCGAGACTGTCTGGTCTCTTCTTCAGGCAAAACACGCCACGTGACTTCCTGATTGGCCGGGAAGCCAGTTCAGTGCTGGCAAAAGTACCGTTATCGGCGAGGACCCATAAATAAAGATCGGTACTCATACTCGATACTGAAAAACTGGTATTGGTGCATCACTAGTAAATATCAAACAAGCCAGGTGGACCTCAGCTCTCACCTACATCCACCAGGAATATTAAGGAATCACCACACAACCAGACAGTTGAAAACCTTACTCTTATTACAAGTCACAGGATACAGTTCTTATGCATTTCAGGCATAAACGTTTTTCTTAAAGAGTAATTACCAACGCAGCATTGTGAAACCTCCAACTTTTTTTTTTAACCCAGCAATTATTTAAAAGGGATCAAGGATGGCGGGGAGATCAGCTTTAATTGTCAGCGCTCTTTGGACTCAAATTGCCAAATACATAAAAAAATAAACCAAAATAAAAACATACCATATTTCTTCCGGATCTCATTATGTTTTATGGTCCTTTCATTCTTCCTGCAACAGAAAGTTAAACACAAAATCAGACAAGGGTACCAAGTGACATGTATAATGCATACAGCATAAAGCTCTTAGCTCATATTCTTCTTTTATAAAGTACTTAGAAAAAGAGCTCAAGTGTGTATAAACCAAAAGTAAACTCTTATTTGCTCCCTTTTGGTCTGTTAAAATATACCATTGATTTATTACATCCGTTTTACATACCTACATACCTGTTTATCCTGCCTGAAGCAATGTTATCATCCCTGCCCAGTTCACTTGTGAACTACAAAACACCTCCATCCTGCCACTTTATAGATCACTAGTTCGGCCTCATCTGGAGTTTGCAGACTTGTACACACGCATGCACATGCAGAATCACATGCATACACGCAATAGGTTGAACTTGATGGACCTGTGTCTTTATTCAACCTCAAATACTATGTAAATAGGTTACAGAGCTGAGGAGGTCGGAAGGTGCTCTGTCGTCTTATAACAGTTCCTGTCCTAGGGTGACAGTGCCGATCCTCCAAAGATACAGGTAAAAATAAGGGAGGAAAAGCCATAAAATAAGAAAACAACAAAGCCACCACATCTAAGTACTTGGAACCTTCATTACAGGTGAAACTCGAATAATTAGAATATCGTGCAAAAGTTCATTTATTTCACTAAAGCAACTTAAAAAGGTGAAACTAATATATGAGATAGATTCATTACATGCAAAGCAAGATAATTCAAGCCTCAATAGGTTGAACTTGATGGACCTGTGTCTTTATTCAACCTCAAATACTATGTAAATAGGTTACAGAGCTGAGGAGGTCGGAAGGTGCTCTGTCGTCTTATAACAGTTCCTGTCCTAGGGTGACAGTGCCGATCCTCCAAAGATACAGGTAAAAATAAGGGAGGAAAAGCCATAAAATAAGAAAACAACAAAGCCACCACATCTAAGTACTTGGAACCTTCATTACAGGTGAAACTCGAATAATTAGAATATCGTGCAAAAGTTCATTTATTTCACTAAAGCAACTTAAAAAGGTGAAACTAATATATGAGATAGATTCATTACATGCAAAGCAAGATAATTCAAGCCGTGATTTGTCATAATTGTGATGATTATGGCTTACAGCTCAGCTTAACTGCAGAAAAAAAAACCTGCAAGGAAACTGCACGGTATCTAAAAATGGTGTTAAAGGCCTGGAGGAGTAATCGGTAACTTTCACGGTCAAGTAGCACAAAGCAGCAATATATTCTCCGCATAAATTTCAATCTCCCAAGCGTCGCCCTCCCGTGCAGAAGCTTCTC
Organism: Nanorana parkeri; assembly: GCF_000935625.1. Taxonomy (NCBI): domain Eukaryota; kingdom Metazoa; phylum Chordata; class Amphibia; order Anura; family Dicroglossidae; genus Nanorana; species Nanorana parkeri. The sequence continues at coordinate 1,251,295 of NW_017306442.1, read as the reverse complement.
CGGACAAGAGACTCCGCAAATCACAAACTGACACATTGGCCGTTTTACCCAAAGTGCAATTTTGTGTCTACCGGTGCTGAAAAGAGCGTTTTTCCAGAGGCCGCCGCCGCGAGCACCCAATAAGTCACCTGGTTTGCTGATCGTCGTATTAATTTGCAAGCTTGGCGCAAGCATTATTTTCCTATTCTCCGAAATACCATTGTAATAACATTGTACAGGAGTCATTGAGAGGCGGGGTAGAAAGGTGCAGATTACAATGACTGAATGTAATCTTACACCCAATTATGGCTACGACGCCGACGCTGATGGAGTAACGTGTCGTGTAATTAACGTGTTTGCAAAAATGATTGCATGAATTATTAACTTTCCCGTTTTGCATATACAATCACATTAACTGCTGCAGACACAGAAAGACATAAAGAACGATATTAATTAAAGAGAAAAAATTAACGTAAAATTGATTTTTAAATCATTTAAAAACGCCTTTGCGTTTTGTCGCTTTTTTTTTTATTACATGAGGATTTTTATAAAATGTCATTGGAAAGTTAGTTTTGCGAGGCAAAAATTATTTCAACATTCTTAAAGGGACACGCAATGGCAATTCGACTTCTAGAATGGTGTTACCATTTTAACATAGAAGCAATTTTAGACCTCGTTTTTACAGTTTTACTTGCTTGCTGTTACAGTGGTGTAGTGGTTAGACCCGGCCAGGTCACTATCTGCAAGGAGTTTGCATGTTCTCCCTGTGCTGGTGTGGGTTTTCTCCGAGTACTCCGGTTTCTTCCAACACTCAAAACACATGCTGGCAGGTCAATTGGCCCTCATATGTATGCATGTGAGATAAGGACCTTAGGCTGTAAGCTCCTTGAGGGCTGGGACTGATGTGAATGTGCTCTCATGAAAACCCCAAGAACCCCAAATCCACAACCTCAAAAGAGTAGATTATTACATGCAATCAATAAAACAAGGATTGTACATAGAACAATATTGCACCTCTGAAAAGTACAAGCATGCATATGTACTCAGTACTTGGTTTGGGCCCCTTTTGCAGCACTTACTGCAATTACTTTTGCACGATATTCTAATTATTCGAGTTTCACCTGTATTTCTATGTTGAATTATCAGAAGTTCTATAACTTCATACGTTCCATCCAGGGACGTGCGGTCAGGGGAGGCAGTGCCTCACCTAGTATTATAGAGGAAAAAGCTGTCAGCTTCAGACTTGACTTTTTCTCCATTCAGATTGGCTTCTAGCAGGTTACACAGCAGGGAAAATCTCCTCACTGTGTAACCTGTCATGGACGGAGCGCTGCCTGTTAATTTGAGTACTTTGTTGAAGCTTTTGAATTTGTATTATTTAATTTTTTTTATTTTTCATGAATATACCTCTTTAACCTCTTGCCGTCCGCCCGTTGCTTGCAAAAAAATAAATATAAATAAAAAAAAATAAGTCACATATAAAAAAAAGGGGAAAAAAACCCACCAAAATGTTTAAATCCCCCACGTTTACGCACATATAAAACGTAAATACGCGTCCGGTGCACCAGCGCGCGAAAACGACAATTGCGCTACACACGTTACATATTGCCGCGAACGTCGCAGTGAGAGCAATCATTTTAGGGCCATCAATCACTGATAACACTAAACTGATGAGCGGTAACAGCTTTTAAAGCGTCGCCTATGGCCAATTTTGGGTATTATCGTTTTTTGAGGTTTCGCGCGCGCACGCAATTTTAAGGCTTGACATGTTTGGTGTCTTTTTACCCGACGTGACCCCGTCTTTTATATTTTACCAAAAAATTGGGTAATAATAAATGTTTTATCATTTAATATAGGGGAAACTGTCTTTTTTTAAAATTTCAGTAATTTTTCCTTAATATAGTAAAAAAATAAAAACCCCAGTGGTGAATAAATACCACCAAAAGAAAGCTCTATCTGTCCCCAAAAAAGGGTATAAAATTCATTTCAGTACAGCGCTGCATGACGGATTAAATGTCAGTCAAAGTACCGCAGCGCTGAATACTGAAAAATGGCCTGGATGGGAAGGGGGTTTAACACCGCGCAAAGTAAACCTGTGCTTTGCCAGTGCAGGAATCAGACAGGTTCAACTTAATATTGGCCCTTGCTCACGTTGATGACTGAAAGAGAAATACCTGGTACTTCCCTGTATAGGCAGCATGTGACTTACCCGTCTTCCTCCCATGTGACTGCTCCAGCGATTGGCTGCTCAGACACCCTACCTTGTCATATGGGGGCGGCCCCCCATGTGTAAGCTTTATGTCATGACTTGGCCCTTACACAGGGTTTCCTTTAATTGCTCCCAGTAGCTGAATGGAGAGACAGCGCAAAATTGGTAGTTAAAAACTGCTGCGGGAGTCAGCATTAAAGTGCACCTGATCTGCCCTGCATGGAAGAAGCACAGCCAACCTTAAACTTTTATTTCGGACGGATGGTCCCGTCTAAATCCCAATGGAACTTTCAGTTCCAGGTATATCAAAACAAAAAGTCTGCAAAGTCTTACAGTTCATTTTCTTTAGAAAACAGAGTAGAAACGCCTGTCCACTGCCAGCATGCTTTATAGAAGGACCCTTGCTCTCTGTGTGGAACCAGTAGTCTCTCTGCATAGGGCTGACATACCACCTGCTGTGCTGGAACTATACAAAGCCCATGCTCTTTGCAAATTGGAGAGTTCTAGTTCTGACACAGTAGAGGGGTGTGTCAAAGCTCTGAAGAGAGACCACTGCTTCTCCACAGAGAGCAAGTGTCCCCCTACCATCTTGGCAATGGACAGGCTTTTCTACCCAGGCTGTGGCTGCCTTCTGAAGAAAACAGGCTGTAAGACTTTGCACAGCTTTTGTTATGATGCACCTAGAATGTTTTAGACTGAAGGTTCAATTGAGCATTAGGTACTTTTTTTTTAAGGCACTCTATCTGCTAAATAAATAGAAAACTTTCTTCGGATCCTTTATTTTGATTTAAAACCACCTTACTTTCTTATGCGGATCATAACCAGCTCAACAACTTCTGTCCCTGGGTGCATTCTGGGAAATATCACTACATTTGTAAGCGAAGCAACAGCACTGCATTGGCGTAAATATTGCTGTTTATTTAAAGCCCGTCATAATTTGTACTCGGAATTTACAATATTGTCAGATTAAAAGCTCTCGAACATTTTTTCACACTGGGTGCTGCTGAGATTAGTCTCCGATCTCGCCTGTAAATAAACGATACGGGGAAACAAGTCAGGTTTAATGAATTAGCAGAAGGTGGTGGTGCGCTTTCAGAGAGTATTACGCCTGATGCAAATCTATAACATCCCCCTGACATGGAGTTTTTAATGAATTTTTGATATATATTCAGAACAAATGGGAGAGACTATAAAACAAGCTTCAAAGAACAATCTGCGGATCTTCCGGCACTGTTTTTACTGAGAAACTTTTTTTTCTTATATTTACTTGGAAAGATTTGTACTTGTTTTGTTCAGGATTTATTTCCAGTATTATCCTTAAATGAGAGCACGGAGGTCCATAAAACTGAACTTCAACCAAGCAGTCAAAACACATTGTAAATACAAATGCGTTAATTTTTTGACTTGCTAAAAGGTTTACAATTCTGTTCAGGTTCTTCTGTGATTCGCACAGACCTGCCACAATAACTCAGTACTGCAGCTTTGCAGCTTCTTGTTACTGCCCCGCTGGAACCTGCTCAGTGCAGTTCCTGTACCTCGCGTTCCGGTGCAGGCGATCGCACTGTGGGCGGGGGGGGCGTGTCTGTGGTGCCATTGACATGAATAGCACTGACACACCCCCTTCCACCCCTGAACGCTAGCATGCTTAATCTATGCGAACCAGTGCGTTCCGGGCTTGAATCGCACTGGATATGGTGCCACTAGGCCCTCAATGTGGCAAAAATACAAAAACTAATGTGGAGAGTCAGCAGGGCTGAGAGCAAAGAAGGGGTTAACTTGGGAGGGCAGGTACTTCCCCTACAGCCCTTCCTGTTAAAAGGTAACACAGGTGAGAGAGGAGTGGGGAAGCTGAGAGACAGACAGAAAGGTCTGTGTGGCTGCTCAGAAGCAAGTGGACTCTATCTTGGTGAGATCACCTAAACGCACTACGCAGTGCAGTCTTATTGAAGGACTTTATCTTTGCTGAGGAAAGCCTTTTACTTTACTGTTTTGCTGAAGAAAGCTGTTTGTTGTTACCGCTGGATGAAATAAAAACCGTTTATATCGGACTGTGTTGAAGACGCATGTGTACCTCTGGGGCTCCCCACACTAAATATTAAATCTCTATCTCAAACAATTGCCTTTGTAAATAAAACAACTGCAGCGCTTTCAACACAGACATGGTCCACCATTATCATCATAACCAGCACTGAGAATACCATGTAGCCATCACAGGAATGCATAAGACAGGAAGTGGATGCAAGCAGACCAGCAGCACCAAAATGCAGTATTTTTTGTTTATAAAAACCAATCCTTAGCAATATAGTCATCATTAATTTCAAACCCTGCAAGCTTGGCACATGAATGTGATGGCATGTGATGACTGTACATGTTGCTCAATTAGAGGAAACGCTGGCTCTCGGCATTGGTCAAGCGGCATCTGCCGAAGAGGTGGATCACCGCTAAGCCAGAGATGATGACCGGTCACACCTGCCTGAAAGTTAATTCCCCCAAGCAATTTTGGAAGAGCATGCATTAGCAATACCTTAGCATTGGTGTCAGGGATACCGGCACAGGTACCCACACAGCCAGACCAAACACTTATGACCACACCGGACAGGGCAGAATGTTTTATATACACCAGACAGGGCAGAATGTTTTATATACAGTTTAATCAACAGCAAACTAAACAACACCCAAAAGCAAACATAAATAAGTAACATCAACCAGACTACTAGCAGGTAAAGGCAACAGGAGGAAAGGCAGGTAATGGCAACAAGAGGACAAGCAGGTAATGGCAACAAGAGGAAAGGCAGGTAATGGCAACAAGAGGTATCTAGGCCTGCAAATGGGTAACCGGGCCCGGGACACAAACAGGGTACAGGACTGGTAACAGGACTCTGGACGGAAAGCAGGATTCTCCGGAACTGGGGACTCAGGGTTCAAGTTTCAGGAAACGATACTGAGCCATCATCCTGACTGCAGGGAGGGTTTAAATATCCTCCCAGGAAGCACCAGGTGATGGCTAAGTACTGGCAGCTGGGAAACACCCGCAGGTGAGCACTGGAGCTGCAGGTCTCAGCTCCTGCGCCACCTAGAGGCGCTCTGGATCCTAACAATTGGTCACATGACAGACGTAGGATTCCGGGCTAAAACAGCAACACTTTCCATTATCAAGCGTAGAAGATTTCAAATTAAAGCTCCCCTACATTTTGTGTTTAGGTCTGCTATAAAAAAGTCAATTTTCTTTGTTGCCTTCCGGTTATTGGAATGCTACCGCCAATTCTCTAAGAGCCCCGTGTGCATTTGATCAGTTGCCCCAGGCACACAAATCCACTCCGCAGCATTACGCCATCAGGCATGAAAAGGTTTTCTTATATCAACACTTGAGCTGTGAATAAACAGAACAGCAGGGCTTGAAATGGGGACAGAACAGCGACTGCCATCTGTTCCTGCGAGTCGCTGTGTACGACGGTAATCATTATACAGGGTAAGTAATACTCAGGAACTACTCATTTTTATATTGTTAAGGCGCACTGTCCATCGCGGTAATGGGCACCAAATCACATTGTGGCAGGTGCAGACTGAACGCATCCATCTTCTATTATGTTTCTGTAAATAAACATTAAACACTCGTAGCTGGGCCGACACGGCGGACACCATCTGATCTATTGCTGCATCTACGAGCTGTAATTTTTGTTTTCCTTTCTATTTCTCTGAAATTTTTGAAAATGGAATCACAGTTGCCCTAAAACTAGATAATACAGTTGCAACACAATCCATTATATAATGTTTCATGATTAAAAATGACTATGCCACTTTAGTCTGCAGCTATAGGATGATGATAATAATAATAATAAAAGAAATATAGATTTTACTTTGGTTTTACAAACAGAGCCCGCCGCCCTCCTCCCCCCTCCCCCTTGTTCGTGCTTGCCGTTTCTTCAAAAAATCCTGCTTGATCTGCTTTTTTGTTGCCTTCCCTGGTTCTTCAAATAAAACCAGTGTATCCCATATTTTATTTTAGACTCCGTACCATCATCATCTGGGTATCAGGTGGGAGGGGCTGACAGGGTGCTGTACATAGAATTCTGAAAAGATTAGATCAGATTGTAAGCTCTCACGGGCAGGGCCCTCCTTACCGTCTTGTCTTGAATTGTATTGTGATTGTAATGTCTTCCTTATATCGTAAAGCACTGCGCAAACTGTTGGCGCTATATAAATGATGTAGAATAATAATAATAATCACCGCACACGGTCTCACTACTCCTTTCAAGAATCCTCCACCCAGATGCAAGCAGTGGGCTGGCTCTTGGGAGGAGTTATGCAAATATTCATAGACGCAAAACTCCATCGTCTGCATCCCTCATCTGTACTGCTTTTAGGAGTGATGACTGGTGGATCCAGAAATGCAGTCTGTCACCATTCCGACCAGTTGCCTTTTCAAGAGGCCATCATCCCACTGTAGTATTTTGCATGCTGAGAGGACCCTGCCTCTGGACAGCCAATAGGAAGTGTCCACATTACCCAGGCAGTGATGTGGACATCCTTAAAAAGAGCCCTCTATAGAAGACTTGGGACCTGGCGTGACCACATATTTAGGTATTTTGGGCATTTACTAACGTAACTAACCCATTGATTATATGGGGGGCTGTCAACTTTAAACCATATGCTGGCCCCTGTAAAAGCCCTGGCAGTGTTTTATGGTTTGCTCAGCCCCCATTGACTGTCATTGCTGGACAGCTTGGCCTTCCTGTAGATATGGAGAATTACATCTTATGTCATCTATTGCTATGCTATTATGTTATCATGACTGATATTAACAACAGACAGCTACTACCGGTAGAATACAATATAATTCACTTTAGTGGTCCTTTAAGGAAGAATTTTTCACTGGACACCAACAATGAAAGATCTGAGTAAGTGCAATGAAACATTTAGCTAGCTACAGGTCAGGGGCAGGTAAAGATTAGCATATAGCTTGTGCAATGTATAAAGCTGATCTGAAAGGGATTTTCTTTTCTTGCTCAAAAATCTAAAAAGTCTACCTGTTGGGATATTTGTTTATGAATGTTTTATAACAGAAGGCTTCATGCTGCATCTGGTCCACTGTGGAGCACCACTGCACCTCCAAAACCTGGGGTACAAGCAACAAGCGGCTTTTTGGTTACACGCTTTGTTCCTGCCCCCTTCAGCTGGTTAGTGAGGATACACTGCACAGTGATAGGCAAAAGAAAGGTGAATGGAATAAAAGACAAGGCCAGTGACTGCGAAATGCCTGGGGTTTTGGAGGTGCAGTGTCTCCAATACTACTGAAGTGCACAGGGTGTAGGTATTATGCCCTGACCTTCTGCCCCGCTGTAGAAGCTGCTGCTGTGAAAACAAATGAACCATCGGACACAGGATTTATAAAAGTACTGATTCAATGTGAGAAAGAAAAATATAAATTGCACAACATTGTTACTTTTGCATCTCCTCGGTTTCATTCATCTGCAAATTAAAAAGAATTAGCTTGGAAGAGCTCACACTCTCCCGACAAGACTGCAAGACTCTCTTTGAAACCACCTGGTCCCAATGGATCACTTTCAAACTCACCCCCCAATACTTAAATTTGCTGTACTGATCGATCACCCCTTTGTTATTTCTGTTCAATGATGCCTCCACAGACCCTAGTAGCAGGGGTGGGTCTATCTGTAACCTCGGTTCTTGATCGTCAATGTGACCCCAAGGTCCCTCTGTTACATATACTTATGTGCATATGATACCAATGTGTTGCAGTACGCCTCCAACACCTCTCCCCCCTAGCCTCCCACCGCCCCCCCCTCGCTCTGTTCCTATCACTACTTTTCCGTGCCCCCTTTTATTTCTTCTTGCTATTACCGGGTCTTTCCTGGTACTTCTCCTTATTCTTGAACACCTAGGTCCAGTTATGGCTGGCCTCTGATTTAACCAAGATGTATACTGTTGTCTAAGATTATTTCTGTGGCTTGTGGACTGTCCCAG
>NW_017306442.1:1220423-1243086 GCF_000935625.1 Nanorana parkeri | reverse complement strand
CCATGTGCTTGAGTGGGTTTCCTCCCACACTCATGCTGGTAGGATAATTGGCTCCTGCCGAAATTGGCCCTGTATGTATGGCTGTCAGATAGGAACCGTAGACTGTAAGCTCGAGGGCAGGGACTGATGTGAATGTGCACTATGTAAGGCTCTGTGTAAAGGTGTCGTCGCTAGATAAATACCTATTATAAATAAACAAAAATAACAAAATTGTAAAAAAAAAAACAACCCCCCCAAAAACCTTTATTTTATTGTACTAACTTTGCTATACTTTGTACCAGAATTATATTTTGGTGTAATTCTACATAGGACGTATTACAGAATTTATACTTTTTGTCTACTGTAATTATTTATTTTTTCTGGTTGTATTTTTGTATATGCATTGCATAAAAAATAAAATCTTTTTTGCAAGACAATATCACAGAAAGAGAGCCTTGTTTTTCCTTTAAATAATTGCGTAATCATTGGGCCCCTAACAGAAATGTAAAAATGGCCCTGGTCTATAAGGGGTGTACAGATGTGAGCTGAACTCGTTAAAACTCAACTCTAGTCAAATTTTTTTTTGTGGGGAATAAAAAGGTTCCTTAAGATTTTTATCTCCATCTGTGACCTCTTCAGGGAGACTTCCTCCCAAATTCCTGTACAAGAAATAGGGGGTATAGTTGTGACAGAAAGGTACAGACAGCATGAAAACTTTTTCAGAGACACTAACCTGTCCTTATCGACAGAAAAGGACAGGTTACTAAAAATAATATAGATTCGGCTGGTCAAAAAATAAATACAAAATAAAATAAATAAAAAACCCTACCAACTGAAAGGCAGAAAAGATTACATAAAGTCAAAACGCGTGTGTGTTTGGTTGTGGTACCAGCCAGTGGTTTCAGTCCAAAGTCTGCTTCTTCCATCATCACTGAGAGATCAATCACCCAGCAAAAATTGTTTATCACCCCAAACACCCACCAGTATTGACGTCAGCAGCGTACACAGTGCTGTCACTTTGTCGGCCTCGTCACCAATGCCTCCATTGAGGAGAAGAGAAGTCTCGCTGGTTTATTTATCTAGTTTAAATAACGAGGCTCTTAATAATTCATAGAGCCGTCCGCTGCACAAAATGACAGTAAACAATGTACCTCTGGAGGGATTCCTGTTTCCTCTTTTCTCTCTCTCGGATAAGATTCTCCTCTTCTGCTTCCAGTCTACTAGGAAAGATAAAATAGAACAGAAGCGGTCACATTCTGTGGTTAGAAAATAACGTACCTTTTTACATCAAGAGGCCCTGCTGACAACACGATGGAGGAAGCCATTTTGTTACCGAAAAAATATTACTGAGTCCAGCCAGCATTGAAGCCAAGGGCTCAGCATGACATCCAGGAAACCAACATTTAGACAATGAGATGTCATCAAGGAGTAAGTGCTTTGATGCATCCGAAGGATTACATCTGAACAGAGAGAGATTTTTCCCATACTGAAGCATTCAAAAAACCTCTTTTGTGTCCTCCCGTTACCCTAAGGAGAACTATGGGGAAAAGACTTAACCCCATAGTTCTCCTTTAACACACAAGGCCCCATTTATAAAGCAGTTTCATGGCATTCAAATGAAGGAAATCCAAAATAAATAAAAGCCAAAATTCCAGGAGGAGGAGAGTCCATTAGGTGACCTGTCATGTGACCAACCTCCCTTCCAATGCTGTGTTAGAGTGGAACTGTAGTGACTTACCTGACATTTTTACTTTTCTTTGGTAATGCAAGCTGCCTCTCATTGCTCCATCCATCAGCACCATTATCTACTCCTGTGAGTAGCATTGTCCTCGGCACTTGGATTCAATGGAGCAGAGAGTACACTGCACTGCAGACCATGTACACAGATTTTTTTTAAATTGCTAGGAGAAAAGACAACACTTTTTTTTTTTGTATGCAGAAGGTCTGAAAGCTATCTCATAGCAATAGCAATGTTTAAAATATCACTTTTAGCATAGAGAACTCCATGGGACACCATAGGCTCCACACTGAGGTCTGCATTTAATGAATGGGCCGTAAACTGCAGGCGCAGTGTGGAGTAACCACTCCAATGTCTGGCAGAGCATAGAGAGTGGCATCAGCATTTTGATTGCACCGCATCGCAAGCACAATGTGCCTTGCGATCCCATGCGGGCGATCGCATTGCGGCCGGAGGGCGTGGCTACGGTGCCATTCACTTCAATGGCCCGCCACGCCCCCTCCTGCCCCACAAAAAAGTGAGCCGGCCGCAGTGCGTTCCTGGCCAAAATCGGTCCCGAACGCACTGCATCTGGTGTGAACGTACCCTTATTTGAAAAGGGATCAAAGTAACAAAGCAATCAACATTTTGCAGGTATGTAGTTGCAGTATAAAGTCTGCGCGTCACGAGTAAAACAAGCATTTATAGAGACACTACATAATAGAGGAAGGAGGGGGAACATGAAAGAGCGTCATAAAAATGTACGTCAAATTCATACAGAAGTTCCTTTCATATGAATCAAAGGTGGACAACTCTCCACCTTTGATAATCACTCGATTAGGAGGGTCGTCATTAGCGATAGGTTTAAAAGGTATAATAACCTATGAGTAAGGGATTATATAGATCATGTTCATGAGAGCCCAAGAGAAAAAACTTCTGAGGAGCTACCCACTTCCTTGTCACCCATTGTAACACGATCACTGAACACCAACTCTACCTTTACACACAATACACTCTCTGGGGGGGGAGATATACACACATTGCTTGTACAGCACAGAGGCATCCATTTCCAGGAGGATATGGAGAGGAAAGCTAACAAAAGATCAAAGTTTCTGTTTTCATATACATCCACTGCATATGCCTGCTTCATGTACACTCGATGTACATTGCCGGCATATGTTTTTTGATAGGTATGCACTGATACTAGTATTGGTATTGGTGCTGATACCGAGTACTCGTGCTCACCCAAATGCTCAGATACTTACACTCGATAACTGAACATCCGGTCAGAGGGAGATTTCCTCTGACCGGCAGTGCCGCGAGGGAACATGGAGCCGGCTTCCTGGCCAATCAGCATCGAGCGGGCCAAAAAGCAGGGAGCCTGCTTCCTGGGCAATCAGGAAGTCATGCGGCGGATAAATTATTCACTATCAACTGTAACTTGTTCTGTAATGAAGATGTTTCTCAGCTGAGAAAGCTTTTTGGATGAGCAGCAAAAGGTCTTCAACATCACAGAACAAGTCCAGGTGATTGTGAATAGCTAATACTAGCTGTACTATAACCTGGGTAGGTGGGAGAATCTTAAGACATCAGAAATGGTTCAGTTAAAGCAGCAACATCAACGAATGAGGTACTTACAGCCTGGTTCTTGAACTCTTCCTGCAGTAGCAGCAGTAACAGCAGCAGACAAAGACACTTAAAAGGATCGCTCCCAGCACCACCGACATGGCGATAATCAGCGCTTCAAAGTTTACTGAAAGATACAAAAGAAACGAGAAAATGTCAGAAATGGAATAATGAACAGATGGACTGGCACACACACACACATACACATTATATTGCCAAAAGTATTGGGTCTCCTGCCTTTACACGCACATTAACTTTAATGGCATCCCGGTCTTAGTCCGTAGGGTTCAACATTTAGTTGGCCCGCCCTTGCAGCTATAACTGCTTCAACTCTTCTAGGAAGGCACCCACAAGGTTCAGGAGTGTGTCTATGGGAATGTTTGACCATTCTTCCAGAAGCGCATTTGTGAGGTCAGGTACTGATGTTGGAGGAGAAGACCGGGCTTGCAGTCTCCGCTCTAATTCATCCCAAAGGTGTTCTATCGGGTTGAGGTCAGAACTCTGTGCAGGCCAGTCAAGTTCCTCCACCCCAAACTCACTCATCCATGTATTTATGGATCTTGCTTTGTGCACTGGTGCGCAGTCATGTTGAAACAGGAAGGGGCCATCCCCAAACTGTTTCCACAAAGTTGGGAGCATGAAATTGTCCATAATGTCTTGGTATGCTGATGCCTTAACAGTTCCCTTCACTGAAACTAAGGGGCCAAGCCCAACCCCTGAAAAACAACCCCACACCATAATCCCCCCTCCACCAAACCTTACACTTGGCACGATGCAGTCAGACAAGTACCGTTCTCCTGGCAACCACCAAACCCAGACACGTCCATCGGATTTCCAGACAGAGAAGCGTGATTCGTCACTCCAGAGAACACGTCTCCACTTCTCTAGAGCCCAGTGGCGGCGTGCTTCACACCACTGCATCCAACGTTTGCATTGCACTTGGTGATGTAATGCATACGGTGACCCCGCTCTGTCATTTTACGTGGTCTACCACTTCGTGGCTGAGTTGCTTCCACTTTGTTATAATACCACTAACAGGTGACCGCGGAATATTTAGTAGCAAGGAAATTTCACGGATGGACTTATTGCACAGGTGGCAACCTATTAGGCCCCGTTCACACTGAGCGACATGAAAATCGCGCGACTTTGAGCGATATTGCGCAACTTTTTCCTATTGGGCTGTATGCAATCAGGAGCAAAATCGCTCTAAAAAAGGGTCATGTAGGAGCGACAAGCTACCAGCGACGAGCTACAAGCGATATTGAGCGAACGAGATGTGAACAGCTCCATTGAAATGTATTGGAGAAGCTACATAGAGCGATATCGCGCCGAAATATGAGCGATATCACTGCGATAAATCGCTCAGTGTGAACGGGGCCTTACGGTACCACGCTTGTATTCACTGAGCTCCTGAGAGCGACCCATTCTTTCACAAATGTTTGTAGAAGCGTCTGCATGCCGAGGTGTTTGAGGTGCCTGTGGCCATGGAGGTGATTGGAACACTTGAAACCAATGATTTTCAGGGGTGTCCCAATACTTTTGGCAATGTATGTGTATATTTACATATATATAGATATATATTTCTATATATATCTATATATTTTTTCCCCTTTCCATTTATTTTCTTTATACAATCAAAGTCACCAAAACAGATATGTGGGCACAAAAGCTCAGTGTGCAGGAGGGGATCCCATACAACTGTGCAAAACTGAAGAGAAAGATTGAGTTCAGCTTTAAGAAGGAGACTTTGAGCCAATGACATCTCCTAAGTTGCACGTCTCTATATAACAAAAATGTAGAAGTACAAGTAGAAAAAAATAGGAAAAAAGCCACAAAAACAAAATGTCATGTAAACACTACAATAATTCAAAGTAAGCTCTCACTGACAACGCTATATCTCTTTATACACACAAAGTAGCAGATATTTGATGTTGTGGCACACAAGGTGCATTTTTATTTCTTCATATTTTCAGGTATAAAGGTGAACATCAAAGTGCCTGAAGAATCCTGGGGGTTCCACCGCTCATCAATAATTGCCACGCTGCCGGAAGGGGTAGGCGCTTTTACGGTCCCCGGCAGCAATACCAAAGCATATGCAGCACGGAATGCCAATGTATCAAGAGATCAAGCTGAGATCTGTTGGATAATGGCTGCTTCAGGTGACAGGGGAATGAACAGTTACAGAATAACATTATTCCTGAACAGGGGTGTCCTGTTGTACATCTCCATCGTTACGCTTGAAGAATATCTATTAGGGAACATGGGAGTAGGTGACAGTGCGGTATATGCTGTAAACATGGGTAGTGGCTTGTCACTCTCGGCAAGCCAGAGATGCGGCTGGATTTTCTTAATAACTGCAGTCATTGGACCATGGATCGTATACTGCCGCAGTCTGGGGGTCTGCAAAATCCGCAATGCAGGGTGTAAATCGATCATTCACTCCAAATACTTTTGGCTTTCTCACCTTCTCCTTTTATTTTGCATTGGATTTATTTTTGCAGATCAAGACGGCAAAATATGCACATAAAGATCATTTTTTTTAAATGTTCACGTAGAACTTCAGCCACAAAGAAGGTAAAAATGAATAACCCATTAAAAATTATATATCAAAACAAGCTTTTTACTGTCATATTCACCTTCAGTCCAGAGATTCCCCCGCAGTGCAATTTTTTTTTCACACAACTAGATGTCCTCAGTCGGACCGGCAGCATCGTTCAGCCCACTTTCTCTGAGCCCAGGTTGTCATGGGCCAGCCCCTGCCTGTGACTGGACAATGAAAGTGCTTATTCACACCAGGAGCACTGAGCAATGCACCTGTATGTTGTGAACAGGGCCCTTAGACAACTATTGCTTTCTATGCGCCCTTGCGTTGAGCCTGCATTGACCACTGTTGATCATTGCAGGCTCAACGCAAGGCCGCATAGGAAACTGTTGCCTACAGGCCCTGTTCACAACATACAGGTGCAATGTGTAAAAATGCAGCACTCCACAACATGCTGCGCTGCAAAACGTTTAAAGAAGTTTTACATTGTAATAAAAAAAAAAAAAGGGAAAACGTGATAAGTGGTTTCAACACATTGCACTAACCGTACGTAATGCATACCAGTGTGTGCGTTACATAGAACATAATATGCTTGGGCTGGTGTAAACAGGCCCAAAGAGGAAGCAGCACAGTGATGAGCTCATCTCTGTAAATCTGCTTCCTCCTCCTATCAGCATGCTTCTTGTCAGCACATGAACTATTGATGCAGCCAATGTGTGAATATATTAGCCATGCATTCATTGACACAGCGATGGAATAAGTATCAGGGTACATCAGTCAGCCCCTATAGTACAGCTCCTGCCAATATTGCGCATAGGAATGCGCATGCATGAAAATTATGTGCACGTTCAACACCATGTTTTGTGACCATCCTTCTGTCTTCTGATTTGGTACCACTCTGCTTGCAAGTGTACGACCAGGCTTGCTCCTGACATCGCTTTTGCCTCCTGCTTCTTTACCCCCCTGCCCGCACGTTACCGTGGCTTGTTCCTGACTTCGCTTCAGCTCCTCACACCAGTGCCGTCCGATCTGCTACCAACCACAAGCTACCTCTGGCATCCAGTCGTCAGCACCATCATCTCCGGTGTGTCAAGCATCCACATCAGCCACAGGCACTCATGCCCCTCTCTGTCTGTACAACTGCTGGCTCATCTCTAGTGGGGCTCAGCTGAGAGCTGCAAAGGGATGCCTTCCTCGTCACTTCAGGCTCACACCAAGGCATGGGACAATAAGAAAGCAGAATTTGACTTGGTAAAGGTCTCTTGCACTCCCTGTACAGCAGCACTTGGATGAAGGAGGGAAAAGCAGCACAAGGATCTAATAAGGTGTGCTGCCATGCAAAGAGCATGCTGATAGGAGAAGAGAACACAGAGAGATGAGCTCATTAGTCTGCTGCTGTTCAGTAGAACAGGTTTTGTCCCTCCCTTGGCCTGGGACTGGACAGTAAAAGGTGAAGCAGCACTCAGTCCTCCTGCCCTGCCAGACATAGTTGTGCTGTGTGGTAGAGCTGTATAAATATCAAGACCGGATGTACAGAAATACAAATCATTTGGCAGTTAATACAGCTCCGCTAGATGCATTTCATCCCTGTATTCATCAACTGTTTGTCTGGAGGTCAGCTTTCAGCTTCACCTTAAAAGCACAAATATCAGTAAGCTTCTTTTGTCTTGTAAAGCTGCTCACTGGAGCCTACAAACTGATTTGTGCTGATGTTCCTCGATGAAGGAACCATAAAAAAGAAGAAGCACGTTCTGAACATCATACAATACCCAGTAGGAGGTGGCAGATATTACACTCATTATACGGCACTGCTGCCATGATTTGAGCTTACAATGCAGGCTTCTCCATGTAAAGGTAGTCAGCCCTCTCCGGCACGGCTGGACTCCGTCTCATTACCCGGCTTCTATACTCCCGGGGCAGAATTAGCCTCTGTAATGACATCTTGTTAAGCTTGTCATAGATTTACAGACTGAGCAGTAAGCAAACTTTTGCACTGCCGTATAATGGCAGAGAGATGCTCGCACCAGCCTGGGTCACGGCCTCGGCTAGAGCCGCACATCCTGCCAGTCACTAATTTGGCACTTAATAATGAAATGTGGGGTTCACATCTCACAGGATCCTACAAGATCATCAGCACAGGTGCAGAGGACACAGGCTTCACTTTTATTAATGAAACCCTCCATCCAGAAAGAAAAAATGCTTTTCAAGCAGTTATGTCTATAGCTCGGTGGAAAATCTTCGCTTGGCTCTGTCCAGGTAAGGCAAACATGGAGGTGTATGGTGTCCATTCCCTAAAGGACCACTATAGGCAAAAATATTGTTCTGGAACTGAATGTGGTTAGTACTTGTAATAGTATTCAGTATATGACTCAGATCAAACAGCGGGGTGCTTCGAGAGGGCTAGTGCTTCAAAGGGGGGCTGTAATATAAATGCACTTAGCTGCACCAGCTTAAAGTGGATTTTCTATAAACATTCTTAAAGTGTATTTAAACCCAAAAGCAAACATGTAGCATACTGCAGCTAACCAATCTTCAAATGGGGCAAGTCTATTGTTTATTGTTTTAAACTTCCTTTACCAGACCAGGCTGTCCACCAAAAGTGGCAAATAGAGGGTTGAAACAAACCATGAAGCGCTGATGGGGGTTCTCACAATCGATATGTTTTTATGTAAACCTTTATCCCAAAAAGGTAAAAAAATCAAAAACCTGCTCAATAACAGTGGTACATGTCCAGTGGCAATGCCGCAGAATCGCCCAAGTACTCGCCCAAATGCTCCAATACTTACCTCCGATACCGGAAAATCTCCCTCTGACCGGTAGTGCATAGAGAGCATGGATCCGGCTTTCTTTCCAATCAGGAAGCCGGGCGCTGGGTTATGACCCGCCTCCCTGATTGGCTGGGAAGCCGGCTTCACGTGTTGCTAAGCAGCCTTGCTTCCTAACCAATCAAGAAGCCGGGCAGCACGTAATGACCCTCCTCCCGGATTCCTGCTTGGTCAGGAAGCCAGGCTGCCTATGAACAAGTAAAGCCGTTTCTTAGCCAATCAGGAAGCCTGGCAGCACGTCATGACTCGCTTCTCGGCTTCCTAATTGGTCAGGAAGCCAGGCAGCCTCTGATGCCGGTGTTCTCTCGCTAGAGCACCGGCTTCACAGGCACTCACGAAGCCGGGCGATGGGTCATGATCCACTGCCCGACTTCCTGAGGATCAGGGCACAATGCACCGGTACTCTGTGACCTGCTTCCAAGTTGCAGCAAGCTGGTTCTGAGTTTATTTTGAAATCATATTACCTACGTGGATTAGAAAAGCAGCCCAGATGAAAAAAAAGCCCCTGTGCATCCTGCTTAGCAGAGCTGCATGATTGAGCTTTATTGGTCTACTTAATGCAAGTTTATCTCTCTGCCCATACTGTATGAAAAGACTCCCTGTGTGGATAATGGAGTTTAACTCTGCAGCTGTTCAACAATGATGCTGCCACCATACTCTGATCTTTCACTCTCTACAGCCTCTCTCAACCAGGGTTCCTGCAGAGGTTGCTAGGGGTTCCTTGAGCAATGAATGTAACCATTCACATCAATAAGCAATTATGTTTTTACTTATAGGTAAGGGGACATTCTTCCAACTAACCACCAATGTAAGGAAAAATGTTACCCACTGACCACTAATGTAAGGGAACATTCTCCTCACTGACCATCAAGGTAAGGGGACATTCTTCCCATTAACCACCAAAGCCACCTGTGTAATAGGGTCCTTCTCTCACTGACCACCAATGTAAGGGGACATTCTTCATACTGACCACCAATGTAAGGGGACATTCTTCCTACTGACCACCAATGTAAGGGGACATTCTTCCTACTGACCACCAATGTAAGGGGACATTCTTCCTACTGACCACCAATGTAAGGGGACATTCTTCCTACTGACCACCAATGTAAGGGGACATTCTTCCTACTGACCACCAATGGCCATCAGTGTAAAATAGGTCGCTTCTCCAACTGACCCACCAATGAAAGGGAATTTCTTCACACTGACCAACCACCAATGGAAGGGGCATTCTTCACAGGGGCCACCAATGTAAGGGGACATTCTTCACACTAACTACCAATGGCTACCAGTGTAATAGAGCCCTTCTCCCACTGACCCAGCAAGGGGACATTCTATACAGTTACCTACCACTGTAAGGGAAATTTTTCTTACATACCCAGCAATGTAAGGGTGCAATCTCCTTACTGACCACCAATATAAGAGGACATTTTTTCCACTTACCCCCAATGGGCACCAGTGTAACAGGGTCCTTTCCCACCGACTACCAATGTGAGGTGCAATACATTTTTCACTGTTTGATTTCTTTTCTGGCCTATAATATTTTTTTCATTCTACAATATTACTCTTCAAGATAATTGTTAATAGGTGTCAATAATGCAAAGTGTACCACATTCCTTATTCTTTTATTTCCCCTTACCATTCCTGCTAGTGTACCGTAACCTGTAGATATAGTAATTAGCAGGAATCCCCCGGCCCCCAATAATTTCCCAAAGTTCCTTCTTGGTAAAAAGGTTGAGCCAGTGAGGTTTTTCATGTGTATAGACAAGTCTAATAAAATATGGCACATCAAGCACATAAAAAGTCACACCAAAAAAAATAATTACTTTTAGGTAAACTTTAAAATAACAACTTCAGACGGCAGTTTGTGGAAATAAACTATAATTTTCCCTTTCAGCACGTCTCCGAATCTCGCAGCCTTCAATATTAAGAGCATAATTTAGGCGTAATGGCAGAACACAAGCAGTCGATAAGATTTATAAATGAAGAATTTTAATGATTTGCAATATCAGACGTCTACGCAGCTGGCAGCAATTTAAGAACTCCTACAACGCATTGTTACAATGAAGGGGGGGGGTTCTTCTTGTGATCTACGATGCGTTCCGCCACCTAGTGACCGCATCTGCTAACTGCTAGTCACTAAACAATGCTGCAATCATCGACTGGATTGTTATATTTTTCTTTCAAATACAGAATGTTGTTTTTCTTTTTTTATTATTTTATGTAAATGGACTCATTTGTTTTTGGTGGTGTAACGGCACTCGTTGAGTGAACAGTGCCGATCCGTCACTGCCTTGCTGAGAATTTGCATTATTAGCAGACAGTTATGCTAATAGCTTTGAATGCGGTGGAGGTATTTAACAGGCTAGTTTGCATAGATTATAGAAGGCACAAATGCCAACAAGCGCCAGTTCATGTCTATTATTCCATGACTATCACTTTATATTAGCATAGCACATTTACATAATTTATTAATTACATTTCTTAGTAATGAGCTGCATTAGTTCAAGGACACGCATTTATATAAAGCGCATAAAACTTAAAAAGAGAAGAAAACTGGAATTTCAGCATTTTTAGTTTTTATTTTTACAATTACTAACTGAATGATATTCCGTTTGCTAACACACTGTAGGCCTAAAGTGTATGGAAACCCCAACAATAAACTTCTACCATTTATCCCCTTTTAGTCTATTATATCAAATGAAATGTTTTTATTATATCTATTTGAGCAGTGAGAATTCCTGTGGATCCAGCCAGAAATCTTGTAAGCGGATACGTTTTTGTGCTCTCAGCTTAAGAGAGAACTATGGGGTAACCTTTTTATCCGATAGTTCTCTTAAGGGTCACGAGAGGACATATACTAACCTCCTCCCAAAGCTCAATATATAGCGAGGATAAATTCTGACAATACTATCGAGATCCACCCAGCTAGCTGATTGACAGCGGGCTCTGCCAATCTAGGAGAGCCAGCTGTGCCCGCCCCCTCCCCTGTCCATCCCTCCAGTGAGTGCTGGAGGATTGGAGCGGGAGGGGGAACCATGCGGGGAGAGAGGACTGACAGTCACCGCTCACTGCAGGGAGACGATCGGGAAGTTCGCTCACTTCCCGATCTATAGAGCCGACGTGTGACAGTTTCATTGTCACAGGTCGGCTCTAACTATAAGGATGAATGATCTTCACTCACCTCATAGTTCTCCTTTAAGCTTCACTCTTATCAGTTACATTACTTCCAGCTCTCGGAGGACTAACGAACACCTCCCTCTTATGTTATGGAGAAAGTGGCGGGGGGGTCTTTATTGCTAGCCTAAGGTGACAACTCTGTTCCTCCCTAGATACAGTACGTGTGAGCATTGTCACCCTATTACAGGAAGTGTGGTACTGGCAGAATCATCCAATAAAAATAAAGGAAAAAAGCAACAACATACAACGCAGCCACCCCATCTAAGGGCTGGTAAGCTGCAATACATGGGTTTAGATACACAACCAGTATAAAGATACTTATTTTTCAATAAACAAGTTTTTTTTCCCCTAAGACCAATGCGATTTGAAAATTACAGTTGCAGTGGAGAAATCACTGAAATCCGGTAAGCATTCTGGTCCTGATGGCATCACTGGCATGTACTATAGAAAGTTTCTCCACATTTTAGGTTCATATTGAACAGCCTATGGGAGCAAGACCGTTTTGGACCGGACTCATTAACAACGACGGCGACTGCTGCTGTGATCCCCAAACTTCAAACTGACCACACCAACTGATCGAACTATCACCCAATTTCTCTGCTTAATTTAGATGTGAAGATACTGGCCAATAATATGAACTATGGCATCACTTCCCTCATAGGAAAAGATCGAGTAGGATTCATGCCAGAAAGCCAGTCAAGGGATGATGTCCGTCAGCTTCTCCATTTAATACATCTAGTGAGGCATCGGAGAATTCCTAGCTTTGTACTCTCCTTAGGTAAGGCCGTGTGTCATAGGCCTTCCGTATGTCTATTTTATGTACTTGAAAAGTAGGAATTTGGATCCCATTTCCTTAAATCCGGGCACTTTAGTCCAGTCCTATGACCTTTATTCTAGATGCAGCCTTTTACTCTCCTAGATTTTGCTACTGCATGGGATGCACCAGGGATGTCCTCTATCTCCTTTGCTCTTCACCCTTGTGAATCAACCTCTTGGATCTTCGTGATCCATGAATAATAAGTACTGTACATGACTATCTACCCATGCAGTAATTTCAACACACACTAAAATGTACTCTTCCCAAAACTTAGAGCCGCCATGTGACACTGCATCCGTCACATGATGGCTCTATAGATCGAGAGCTGGGTGATCACAAACCTCTTACTGCTCAGCTCACAATATTTTTGCAAAGAGTGGTGACTGTCACTCCCTGCAGGGATTCCCCCCTCCCTTCTCTCTGTTCTCCCAGCACTCATAGGGACAGGCAGGGGAGGGAATGGGGCAGAGCCATCTGTCAATTAGGTAGGGAGGTGGATCCCAACAATATTGTCAGCACCTTTCCCTGCGGTAGCACGGCTTTGCGATATCAGTATCTGGCATAATGCTGACTTTGGGTCACGGTAGTAAATTAGTAAATGCACTTCTGTGACTTGAGAGGACTAAAGCCCCAAAAAAATAAAAATTAGCCGAAAATCGTACGATTCTCGGCTGGTTTTCCAACATGCTCGATATACAAAAGTCATGCGACCATACAGTAGAAATGGTCGCACGCCTTCCATACTCTGCACGATTCTCGTACGATTTTCGGCTGGTTTGAATGATGCTCGGGAGACAAATGCCGAACGGCCGGTGTGCGCACGTGCACACTGCCCGTTCAGCATTGTGGTCATCGGAACCCCTCCAGGGGGGCGGGCTTGCGATGATCGCAAGTACGATCTGCCTGTCCAAGATGGGCAGATTGTACGTTTTTTTTTAAGTACTTAACAACCATCGCAAGACTAAGGTCACCTTAAGCCTCATTCATGGTGTACGTTTTTATAGATGCCGGCAGTCTGCCAATTTCTCAGTTAAACATTTTACAAAAAAAAACTAAAGCCGAACCATTTTTCTTTTTTTGGGCTTCAGTACAATCTTGCGAGGATTGTAGAGTGTTTATTGTTTATACTGCACAAGTCAGCTTGCAACAGGAAGTGCCATTATGGCAGGATCTCCAGGAAAATGAAAAAGATTTAAAATATAAAGAATTGATAACGAAACCTGTTTACAGAGAGGCCATGATACCAAAATGTCTGGGTTTACAGACCCTTTAAGTTTGTGTTTTGACCAACCAACAACAAAAATAAAAACATTGTGGCAATGGAGGACATTTTCTAAAAAAAGTCCTTGTCCTTTGGTTGTCGGTCCTGTGTTCTCTGTGCACAATAAAATATGTTCCACAACTTTTATAGGCATTCAATAGATTTTGACCGTACCTTTAGTGTGACCTTATTAAAGTGAGCTGTAAATTGAAATGTGGCTCTCTAGTGCCATCTGATGGAAAGAAACCATAGTTACATAGTATTTGAGGTTGAATAAAGATGCAAGTCCATCAAGTCCAACCTATTGTGTGTGTGCATTTATGTTCGAGCAGGTGTGTGCGTGTGTATGAGTCCATGTGTGATCTTGTTCTTAGGCGTATCTGTACCCCTGTATGTTATGCTCTCCGAGGAACTCGTCCAGGAGTTTCTTGAATGATTCCACACTCTTAGCTGAAATCACTTCCTGGGGCAGCGAGTTCCAGACCTTAACCGCTCTAACTGTGAAGAACCCCTTGC
The DNA here is from genome assembly GCF_000935625.1 of Nanorana parkeri. Lineage (NCBI taxonomy): Eukaryota > Metazoa > Chordata > Amphibia > Anura > Dicroglossidae > Nanorana > Nanorana parkeri. Next base: position 1,228,626 of record NW_017306442.1, on the reverse strand, counting down.
GCCCTGTGTGTTGAAATTTTTTTTCCACCAATTTTTGTTGGGGCCCTCTGGTCTTTGTTACGAAGCTAACCGTGAACAGTTTGTTAACAATGTTGCTGTCACCATTGCACAGTTTATACAAGAATATCATGTCCCCCCGTAATCTCCTAACCTCCAACGAGAACATATTTAATTTTAACAGCCTTGTTTCTTAGTTTAGGTCCTCGAACCCCTTAATGAGTTTTGTTGCACTCCTCAGGACTTTTTCCAGCTCAAGGACATCCTTTCTGAGTATTGGTGACCAAAACTGGACCGCATACTCCAGGTGAGGCCGAACCATTGATCTGTAAAGTGGCAAAATTATAGACTTGTCCCTGCAATACATTCCCTTCTTAATGCAAGACAGGACTCTGCTAGCTTTGTTTACAGCAGCCTGGCACTGCGAGCTATTCTTCAATCTGCGGTCTATAATGACCCCCAAATCCTTCTCAGTTTCTGACTTCCCTAGTGGCGCACCCATAAGTGTATAGTCCATTTGCCTATTTTTAACCAGAATAAGGTTTTGTTGAAATGTAATTTTAAAAAAAAGCAACATTACTTAGTACTTGATCCTGTCGCAATACAGTCCAGGAACTTTATATTCTTCAATCGTAAAATTAACACAAATGGCACAAAACCCAATTTAGATACCCGTACACACAAGGTATCCGCTTATGGTCCACCACGTAAGGTTTGATCCGGGATGACACTACCAGCTCATCTTTCCCATTGTATATTGGTAAATGTTGATGCTATATTGACAGATAGCCTTCCCACACTGTTCTCTTTTCCTGTAATGTATTTGTATTGTGTTTACATCCCTTGTATTTTATTCTTATAATTGAAAACTTAAAATAAAGTTTGGGAAAAAAATAAAAATAAAAACACAAATAAAAAAGTAACAAAAATTTAAAAACAAAGTAAAAATAAATAAGAAATACAAATAGCGTAAAAGGTACCATAAGGCCATTCGTTTTCACATACCTAGCAAGAAAAAAAAATTAAAAAGGGGGTCTGGAAATTAAGAAAGAAAATCACAATGCTTGCTCCTTGCACTCTAAGTAGCCATTGAATAGAAAATGTTCCATCCAATCAAAAATGATCTTATACACTGAGTGGCCAGATTATTAGGGCCACCCCATCAGTACTTCGTTGGGCACCCGAGATGACTTCGTTGGGCCGCCTTGTGACTCCACGAGATGTTGAAAGGTGATGCGAGGAATCTGACACTGCACTGTTGCCCTTCTGTTGTCTTGTACCAGTCTTGCCACTCTCTGTTCTGCCCTAACATTGACTAGTCGCTGACGGCCACAATTCGCACGTTCAGACCCAGATTTTCGGCTGACAGTCCAGTCTTTAAACACCTTAACAACAGCTGCTCTTGAACATTTAACGAATTCTGTTGTTTTGCTGATACTCGCTCCATGGCTCCGAGCGCCAACAATCATCCCACGTTCAAAGGCTGTTAAATCGCGTTGTTTCCCCGTACCTTCACGGCTTGTTCACACCATCTCCAAACCAGAACTGGCTGCGTTTCTGTAAACATGGTCATGTACTTTTTTGATGCGTTCTGGTGCATTTACATGCTTTTTATAAGCTCTGAAACTGAACGCAATGGTGTGAACTAGCCTCGGTTTTACCATTGTAATTACTGTATGTTTTTTTACCTGCACCAAAAACAAACAAAACCAAACCTGGTCTGGATCTGGTGAACAAGCCATCAATCCATTGTGTTGCAGCACTCAGACTGGGAGAGGGAGGGGGAGCTTTTGAAGCTAATCAGGCCTGCTGCATACACGTGCGCTTATAAGGAACAAGCCACCAGGAGGAGTAAGTAGAGACAGGACCTCATTGGTCTCCTGCTGCTCCTTTAGGGCTCATTCACACTGGTAAGAGCCACACGGATCCATCTTGCCTGCGTACGAGTACGGACAGCCCCACAGATGTGCAGTTTGGATGAGCGCAGGACGGCCTACTCCCATAGAGAAGAACAGGCTGCTGCATGGAATCACACGCAGCACCTGTCCTACTTGGGAGCGGCCCGATGCGGCCGCACGGATTTGTACGGGCCGGCTCTTGCCACTGTGAATGAGACCTTACTGTGAAATATGCAGGATGGAGTGAAGAGATGACAGCTGTATTCCTGAATGGTTAGTGGTGTCATCCTCCTACCTGAACTGTGGCTGAGCTGTGTAAATCTGAAGACGGGATGGACAGAGATACTAATCCTTCGACAGCTAAAAGAGCTCCCCTATATGTATTTCATTTGTGTATATAGAGGTTTGTTGAAGTTCTGCTTTACATTATCTTTGTACAACCAACTAAAGCAGGTTTAGCATTGACAGATGGAAATTATGGTGTATGGTTAAGCAGGAAATCCCCATTAACCCCGGTCATCCCCCCCAACACAAATCACTTCTCTTCAGATAAGCTTGTGATGACAGGCGACACATATTAAAACATCAATTCTTTTACACAATCCCGATTCCCAACTGTATTTTATCTGTACTGACCCTTTAATTAAGCCAATTAGGAGGAAATTCCCAATATAAAAATCTCAGAGCAGGCCAGGCCTCTTCTATCCAATCGGAAAGACTGAATGTCAGTCCCTTTTAGAGGGGCGCCATCATCTGACTCGTAGCACAATCTCCCAAGAGACTTCCATGCATATTTATCAGATGTCACCTACATACAGTAAGTGAATTCGGAATAACCAATGCGGTAGGCACACCCGACGCATGTTTACGTTACAATGCATGCGTTCATGGGGGAATTTACATCTTTCTGTATTTAAATTTTTTTTTTTTTTTACTCCACTATATTGCTATCACACTGACAAGCACCCTATGTGATCGTATAAGAGTAGTGACAGGTCCCCTTTTAGGTGACATTGAGGTCTATTAAAACCCTAGTGTTACCTTTCCCATTCTCTAGCTGAGGAACCAGAAGAGATGAAATCTGTGTCGATTCCAACTACATTCAGCAGCGAGGAGGTGAAGAGATGTTCACCGTTCTCTCTCTCCCCTCTCTACCCGCTGGCACCCGTGATACCAGTTCTAGGCCCACAGAAGGGGCAGCGGAGCCCGGGGAAGCAAGGCGGCAGGTGTCGGGCAAGCACCGTGCACCCACCAGAATCGCTCCCAGTGTAAAGCTGACCGTTGGCTTTCCAGAGCTATCCCGGGAGTCTGTTCAGAGGGGCCCGCCACCGAGTATCGGTGCGGATGCCAAGTAGCCACGTCATTACACGCTGCCCGGCTTCCTGATTGGCCGAGAAGTAGACGAGGGAGCATGGAGCCAGCTTCCCGGGCAATTAGGAAGCCAGGTGCCGTGTAATGACGCGGAGCCCGGCTTCCCGATTGGCCCGGGAAGCCGGCTTCCTGCCCTCTCGTCACCTCATGACGAGGGAGCATGGAGCCGCCTTTCCGGGCCAATCAGGAAGCTGGGTGCCGCGTCATTACACGGCGCCCGGTTTTCTGATTGGCCAGAAAGCCGGCTTCATGCTCTCTCGTCACATAGTGACGAGAAGCTTGAAGACTGCTTCCTGCTCATTGGAAAGCCGGGTGGCGAATCTTTACACGCCGCCCGGCTTCCCAGCTAATCAGGAAGCCAGGTGGCCAGTCATTACACGCGGCCTGGCTTTCTGAATGGGACTTCCGGTACTCGGTATTGGCGAGTACCGAGAAATTAATATCGGTGCTCGATACCTAAATACCGGTATCAGTGCATCCCTAGTTATTGGCAGCAAAAGGGTTAAAAAGGAGCAAATGGTGACATTTTACATATACCAAGGTGGACAAAAACAACAATTCCGGAGTCAGACAGTCCAACCTAGTAGCCAACAGACTTTTTTAGGTTTGTTTGCGCATGGTCATTCATTGACGTGGGCCACCATTTCCAATACAGCCACACCGGTCATTACAAACAGAAGGAAGATTGTGGAAATAGGGATTAAGGCAAGTAAAACTTTCCATTCAATCATTTGGGAACCACCCAGATTTAGCCTTTATCCTTTACCCCCCTCTATCAAAATCTAACATAAAATTAAAAATATAATACAAATACTCCTATGCTCCATGTAGTGACCATAATCCAGTATTACAAGAGGACTTTAAAAAATATATTTGACTTATAAAAGAAAATATAGCAAGAATGTTAATGTTGTGCATGCATTCACCCAGAACGAACATTCACAGGGATCCGCAGGGCCAATGGCTGTGCGAATTGGTTATAGTTGGACTGCTTGGTGATGGGAAGATTACTTACTCCAGCAAGCTGCCCATCTTGCATTGGACAGGGCACATAGAGACGAGGGAGGAAAGAGCGTCTTCACAGGATAGTCCAGACAGGTGTTATTTGCTGTACACCACAGACACTGCAAACAAAGAGATCACAAAAATATATCAGTTTTACCCGGAGAGACTTCCACTTCACTTAATCGCTATGAGTCAGAACTCGCCATACTGACGCCATTCAGGCATCCTACTTGCTGGCATGAATAGTTCTTAAAAGGAGAACTATGAGGTGAGTGATTTTCACTCAACTCATAGTTCTAGCCGACCTGTGACAATGAGACTTTCACAGGTCGGCTCAGTAGATCGGGAGGTGAGCGAACACATACCGGCGTTCGCTCACCTCTCGATCCTGTCACGGCTCTCTGCCATGACAGGGGAGGGGCTGGATTCCCCCCTCCCCGCTCCGATCCGCCAGCGCTGACTGGTGGGATGGACGGGGAGGGGGCAGGTACAGCTGGCTCTGCCTCTAGATAGGCAGAGCCAGCTGTCAGTCACGCAGCTGGGCGGATCCCGGCACAATTGTCGGGATCCGCTTCAGCTGCGGCGTCTCAGTATACCAAGAGCAGCTGCTCGCGGTATACTGAGCCTAGGGTGACAGGAGGACGCTAGTTTGTGTCCTCCCCTTACCCTAAGGAGAACTATGCGGAAAAGCCTTAACCCCATAGTTCTCCTTTAAACCAATTTACATGCATGGTAAAACGCAGCCTGTAATCAACACAGCTCTAAGTTGCTCCATGTGTCTTTTTTCCCCCATAAATCTATAAATGTGCCTTTTTTCTGCATGCCCACTGCTGCATTTTGCTGCTTCTGAAAGCTGCTTAGGAGAAGGTTAAAAAAAAAAAAGCCAAACTGCTATTTTGAGCAAGCCCTATTTTTTGCGTTTGCAGTGGAACGGAACGCAGGCAAAGTTTTACCACACGTCCGATCGCACTGCGGGCGTTGAAGCAGTGTCATAGAATTCAATGCACCGCCACCCCTCCCGCCCCAAAACGCAGGGGGAAGTTTTGTGAGGGATTGCGGTGCGTTCCAGCAGCTACCGCTCTGGAACGCACCGCATTCGTGTGAACAAGGCCTTAAAGTGGACCTGAATGCAAAAAGTAAAAGATATGCTATTTTATGGGGAAGTTCTACAGATATAATTGTATGCTTTCTACTGGGGGACATCTAGAAATGTTCGAAGGGACACTAAACTTGCTGCTGTGATGGACTACAAATCACACCTTTAGTTTACTAATCTGCATTGAGATTGTAGGCCATCACAGGAGCGAGCTTCGAGCGGTGACTACTTTACAACACACACAGGGACCATGGGGAACAAAAGTAGCCACCCTCCAGAAGGAAGGACAGTGTCAGCACCAATTCAGAGATGATTTGAGGATCTCCAGCCGAGTGATACACAAATAAGACACATTTTTGTTAAAAGGAGAACTGTGGGGTCAGGGCTAGCAAACTCTCTTCTGTCAATGATATTAAAGTCAGGTAGCAGGAGAGCTGCCTGCATAGCCGCCGCCCGTACACTTGATGTCAGCTCTTCCTGATTAATAATGTCAGCAACTTCTGTAATCCTTTTTGGGGCCCCCTTCCAACCCCAGGCCCCATAGGCCGCTATGGGTATTGTTACACCACTGCTGGGTAATACTGGCGACTAGTCTTTTGCTCACTTGCCACATCTTAGGTCCTCCTTAATGTGGCAGAAGGCTTCATAAGTTACCTCTACACAGCTTGATGTATTCGGATGCGATACCTACGCTAGCGGCTCGATACACTGCACTCACACAAACGCATAAATACAATCTTGTGTGACACTTGATGTTGGTGCCACCGCCCAGCTCCACAGTGGCGCCAAATGCCTGAGCACAAGTGAAACTAATGTTCTGGCACTATACCGCTCCGTCTTCTCCTGCTAGCTCCTATGTTGTGATAGGACCGGTGCAAAAAGCTGGACCACCACATCACCAGATAGCTTGCTTCCCAATTGGCCATGGTGGAGCAAAAAACTGAAATAAGTAGTCGATCCCCCATTATACTCACAGAAACATTCTTCAAGCACTCTTCGCACGTCCTTCCGGTATACATGCTGCATGCTACAAAGACAAAAGAAACAGTGAAAAATAAAAACAGCACATACAAGCATTTATTCTGCTCATGACAAGAAGTAAGCCTGTAACAAAATACCTGAAACCTCTGGCCATTAGATTTACTTTTCCTCCCCATTCTTCTCACAGTGGCCATTTTTACTAAGGGTAGAGTAACATATCTCCCTTTACTTCCTGGAACTCTGGCACATTGCGACTCGGACATGTGACCATGCACATCATCTCAGGGGAGGAAAATGCCTTTCCCTGAGATCTCATGAGATTACAGATGAGATTTCTCAGCAATGCTCTGCTGATGTAACCTTCCCAGGATGCAATGCTTTGGCACATTACATCTCTAACGCCCAAGAGAACCAGGAAGTAGAAAAACAATCATTGTAAATAAAAGAAAATATGTTTGTATATTCAATGAATGCAAGATGATTTCTGGAGTCTGGGGACTGTGGTGGACATTCTAGGATTTGAAGCCTACTGTCTCGTTCTTTTCTTCTGAGCTTGTTCTGACACAGCCTGGAGGCTTGTTTTGGTGCTGCTGTAGAATGGACCCCTGACCAACCAGATCAGAGGGAATTGTGTGGCACCTCTAAATGCTATGGTAGGCCTTTGGCTTCAGGGTGTCAGTCACTCTGTGCAAGTTATTGACTCTGGATCCAGCAAACGCTACCTGTAGCCTTCCCAGGATGCAACGCTTGGGCACAGTATGCATCACTAATGCCCAAGAGAACCAGGAAGTGGAGAAACTAAGTAAAAGCAAAATATGTTTAACTAATGAATGCAAGATGATTTCATTTCAGCATGCAGAGCTGCGTGCTGATGTGATTTTTCGTGAAAGGGGGTTAATGTCCGCTTTAAAGGAGAACTATGGGGTTATCGATGTCGAGAACCGCCCAGCTGCGTGAGTGACAGCTGGCTCTGCCTATCTAGAGGCAGACCCAGCTGTACCCGCCCCCTCCCCCGTCCGTTCCGCCAGTCAGAGCTGGCGGATCGGAGTGGGGAGGGGGGAATCCAGGCCTCCCCTGTCACGGCAGAAAGCCGTGACAGGATCGAGAGGTGAGCGAACGCCGGTATGTGTTCGCTCACCTCCCGATCTACTGAGCCGACCTGTGACAGTCTCATTGTCACAGGTCGGCTAGAAGTATGAGGATGAGTGAAAAGCACTCACCTCATAGTTTTCCTTTAACCCAACCTACATGTTGGGGTGTGAAGAGTGTCACTATGACAGGAAGTGAGGGAGATCTCTCCAGCAGGGGCATAAGTACAAATAAAAACCTAATAGGCATGGTACCTCTTCCCTACTCTACCCAAATCTGAAACACAAAATTGTAGCGGAAGTCAAGCTTTGAAAGCACGCTCATTCTCCTCGCTCAGCACCTGTAAATAGCATATAATCTCTAAATTAATTTATACACGGTGTGATGGAGAAACTTTTCTGACGGATATATAATGTGCCGACAATTTTAAAAAGAAGTTCTTTGTTTTTGGTGAAAGGATATTCAGAGCAATAACATGAAACTGAATTAGAATCCTAAATCTCCGGCTCAACGCTCGGGGGAATGTAATACTCCCGATTTATGGGAGCCGCTCGGAAGGTGCAAGATCTGCCGAACACAGGCAACGCACATTTACTGTGAATTATAACACTTTCTAAAGTCGTTCTCTACAGAGGGGAGGAGGGAATAAAATAAATAAATAGAAGAATTATGCGGCGAACCACCGTGCGAGACGTGGAAAAACCAAAACGCATTTAAAAAACTTCCAGCGATGAGTCGGGGGGGGGGGGGGGGGACACACAATGGA
>NW_017306442.1:1219331-1219896 GCF_000935625.1 Nanorana parkeri | reverse complement strand
TCAAACAGTTCTGTTGCAGTTGACTGGTAATTCCTTAATGGAATTAGTCTCTAATCTTCACATGCCGGGGACTTTATTAGAGAAGTAATCAGAAAAATCTTCAAAGCGGTGGAGCTAGGATTCGGAAAGTACCAATAAAAAATGCAGGCAAATGAAAGTGCAACTGTGCAGGATCAATAGTAGACACAGCCCGGGTAAAAAAAAGCCGGTCCCCTGACAGAGAAAGACTCTAGCTCTATGTCTAGAAGCAGTGGCCTCTCTGCTGAGGTCTGGTATAGCTCCACCTGAGTCAGACCTATAGATCTATAATCAGAGTTTATGCTGGTATGTTAGACCAGCCTTTCTCACCCAGGGTACTGTGGCACCCTGGTGTGTCTTCTGGCTTCAAAATGCCGTGGTAGTGAGACAGTGATGTGAAGGGGGAATGAAGACTAAGGTGAAGGGGACTCCTGATGTGAAGGGGTGGTGAATCTGATGTAAAAGTGCATCTCGTGATGTGAAGGGGGACGGTGATGTGAAGGGGGACGGTGATGTGAAGGGGGACGGTGATGTGAAGGGGGAGGGG
>NW_017306442.1:1217665-1219071 GCF_000935625.1 Nanorana parkeri | reverse complement strand
ATGTGAAGGGGGACGGTCATGTGAAGGGGGAACCCAATGTATGTGCTTGTGTGGGCCTATGATTTTAGAAAGGGGTGCCGCGAGATTTTGCATATTTTTAAAAGGGTGCTGTGACTAAAAACAGGCTGAGAAACGCTGTGTTAGACCATTGCGCTCTGTGTGGAAGTAGTGGCCTCTGAAGAAGTCCATTATGAATTAGAGCCAGCGCTCTCCAATCAGCAAGGAGCATGACCTTTCTTGATCATGGAGCTATTGGTCAGACTCAGCAGAGTGTGTTGGACCTCAGCAGAGAGATCACTGCTTCTACACAGAGAGCAAGGGTCCTTCTCTGTAGCATGCTGGCCAGGGAGAAGCTTTTCTACTCAGGCTCTGGCTCCCTTGTATGAGAAAAATTGCAAGGGCTTATTCAGACTGCAGAGTTCAGAAGCAGCTAAAGTCCAGCCGTGGAAATCATAAGGAATGTCATAGACACTTCGCCACATAACAAATATCAGATTCATGTACCAGTTAGAAACCAGAGGCCGGCACTGAGGCTGGAATATCCAGCACAAAGTCCTCAGGACCACTGTGCCTGTGCATGAGCAGCCAAAGAGATTTGCTGTGGGTGGGCAGACACTAATAGGGAATCTGAGAGACTAGTTCCCCATCAGGTCTGCCTACCTTGTGATTGACAGCTGAATTTTAACCTGCTGATATTTTGCCTTCCCAGGTTCCTCCCCTTTCATTAACATGCTAATAATAATAATATTAAATAAAACCATTCCATCTTGTTTACAAACCTTGTTTTAGATTGGAAGCCCTCGGGGGCAGGGCCCTCTTTACCATCTTGTCTTGAATTGTATTTTAATTGTAACGTCTTCCTTATATTGTAAAGCTCTGCGCAAACTGTTGGCGCTATATAAATCCTGTATAATAATAATAATAATTCAGACCCAGTGACATCATCATTGGGTCCCTGTGCTTCGATGCAGGCAGATTACGGCTGGTATGAGGGACCAGCAGGGTGCCATACATACCTTCCTGTAAGCATCACAGCACCATGCCAACAGCTCACAGTGTGCAGTGACATCAGAGGAAGTAACTTCAGTCCAGGAGAGGAGCCGGCACAACTGTGTAAGACTGAAGGGAAGGCCGGAGTTCTGCTTTAAATCTACAACTCTCTATTTTCTATAGAATTACACGAAACACAAAATATGAGCTCACCAGAACTTTCTATACTTTCCATATTAACCTCAACATTAAAAAAAAGTGGTTACCAACTTTCCCAACTTCCTCATACTCAACAAGCTTACAAGGAAGTGGTTTTATGCCCATGTGCGCGCACGCACCGCGCACCACATACACACCGCAGGTCAGTGTGGTTTTAACAATCCCTAGATGTCTTTGCAGAGGAGGCAAAGGGCCCC
>NW_017306442.1:1216563-1217067 GCF_000935625.1 Nanorana parkeri | reverse complement strand
ATGCCGGGGACTTTATTAGAGAAGTAATCAGAAAAATCTTCAAAGCGGTGGAGCTAGGATTCGGAAAGTACCAATAAAAAATGCAGGCAAATGAAAGTGCAACTGTGCAGGATCAATAGTAGACACAGCCCGGGTAAAAAAAAGCCGGTCCCCTGACAGAGAAAGACTCTAGCTCTATGTCTAGAAGCAGTGGCCTCTCTGCTGAGGTCTGGTATAGCTCCACCTGAGTCAGACCTATAGATCTATAATCAGAGTTTATGCTGGGATGTTAGACCAGCCTTTCTCACCCAGGGTACTGTGGCACCCTGGTGTGTCTTCTGGCTTCAAAATGCCGTGGTAGTGAGACAGTGATGTGAAGGGGGAATGAAGACTAAGGTGAAGGGGACTCCTGATGTGAAGGGGTGGTGAATCTGATGTAAAAGTGCATCTCGTGATGTGAAGGGGGACGGTGATGTGAAGGGGGACGGTGATGTGAAGGGGGACGGTGATGTGAAGGGGGAGGGG
>NW_017306442.1:1160812-1216464 GCF_000935625.1 Nanorana parkeri | reverse complement strand
ATGTGAAGGGGGACGGTCATGTGAAGGGGGACGGTCATGTGAAGGGGGACGGTCATGTGAAGGGGGACGGTCATGTGAAGGGGGACGGTCATGTGAAGGGGGAACCCAATGTATGTGCTTGTGTGGGCCTATGATTTTAGAAAGGGGTGCCGCGAGATTTTGCATATTTTTAAAAGGGTGCTGTGACTAAAAACAGGCTGAGAAACGCTGTGTTAGACCATTGCGCTCTGTGTGGAAGTAGTGGCCTCTGAAGAAGTCCATTATGAATTAGAGCCAGCGCTCTCCAATCAGCAAGGAGCATGACCTTTCTTGATCATGGAGCTATTGGTCAGACTCAGCAGAGTGTGTTGGACCTCAGCAGAGAGATCACTGCTTCTACACAGAGAGCAAGGGTCCTTCTCTGTAGCATGCTGGCCAGGGAGAAGCTTTTCTACTCAGGCTCTGGCTCCCTTGTATGAGAAAAATTGCAAGGGCTTATTCAGACTGCAGAGTTCAGAAGCAGCTAAAGTCCAGCCGTGGAAATCATAAGGAATGTCATAGACACTTCGCCACATAACAAATATCAGATTCATGTACCAGTTAGAAACCAGAGGCCGGCACTGAGGCTGGAATATCCAGCACAAAGTCCTCAGGACCACTGTGCCTGTGCATGAGCAGCCAAAGAGATTTGCTGTGGGTGGGCAGACACTAATAGGGAATCTGAGAGACTAGTTCCCCATCAGGTCTGCCTACCTTGTGATTGACAGCTGAATTTTAACCTGCTGATATTTTGCCTTCCCAGGTTCCTCCCCTTTCATTAACATGCTAATAATAATAATATTAAATAAAACCATTCCATCTTGTTTACAAACCTTGTTTTAGATTGGAAGCCCTCGGGGGCAGGGCCCTCTTTACCATCTTGTCTTGAATTGTATTTTAATTGTAACGTCTTCCTTATATTGTAAAGCTCTGCGCAAACTGTTGGCGCTATATAAATCCTGTATAATAATAATAATAATTCAGACCCAGTGACATCATCATTGGGTCCCTGTGCTTCGATGCAGGCAGATTACGGCTGGTATGAGGGACCAGCAGGGTGCCATACATACCTTCCTGTAAGCATCACAGCACCATGCCAACAGCTCACAGTGTGCAGTGACATCAGAGGAAGTAACTTCAGTCCAGGAGAGGAGCCGGCACAACTGTGTAAGACTGAAGGGAAGGCCGGAGTTCTGCTTTAAATCTACAACTCTCTATTTTCTATAGAATTACACGAAACACAAAATATGAGCTCACCAGAACTTTCTATACTTTCCATATTAACCTCAACATTAAAAAAAAGTGGTTACCAACTTTCCCAACTTCCTCATACTCAACAAGCTTACAAGGAAGTGGTTTTATGCCCATGTGCGCGCACGCACCGCGCACCACATACACACCGCAGGTCAGTGTGGTTTTAACAATCCCTAGATGTCTTTGCAGAGGAGGCAAAGGGCCCCATTCACCCCATCCCCCCCCCCCCGCCCCCCTAATGCACAGGAACGCATGGCTGTGTGTGCATTGTGACCTCAGCATTCATTATTAGGACCGGCACTCCAGACAGACACTTTTTCCCCCACTGTGGCAAGTTGGCAGCTCATTTGTAATAGACCGCCTTACAGCAGGGCTCCAGCCAAAAATTATATCAATAATTGTTATCTCAGATAAAATAAAAACAGCTTTTGCTGCCCTTGAATTCACAGATTTCCCCTGCAGTACTTGCTTTCTGTCACTAGATGTCCTCAGTCAGATGTCCAGCATCATTCCACCTACCCCCTTTGAGCCAAGGTCATTCTGAACCAGCCCCCAGCCTGTAACAAGACACTGAAAATAGAAGCAGCACAGTAATTGGCTCATCTTTCTGTCACTCTGCTCTGTCAGAAGATGAAATGACCCGCTCCTTGTGCTGTTTCTGTCTCCCACACTCCAGCCCTGCTGTACAAGGGGGTGCAGGAGACTGATACCAGGTCACATTCAGACATAATGCTTGCATCAGCGCCGATTCTGGTATTAAAAAGGAGAACTATGAGGTGAGTGCTTTTCACTCACCTCATAGTTCTAGCCGACCTGTGACAATGAGACATTCACAGGTCGGCTCAGTAGATCGGGAGGTGAGCAAACAGATACCGGGTTCGCTCACCTCTCGATCCTGTCACGGCTCTCTGCCGTGACATGGGGAGGGGCTGGATTCCCCTCTCCTATCTGCCAGCGCTGACTGGCGGAACGGACGGGGGAGGGTACAGCTGGCTCTGCCTCTAGATAGGCAGAGCCAGCTATCACTCACGCAGCTGGGCGGATACTGACGTCTAAGTCGGGATCCGCTCCGGCGTCTCAGTATACTGTGAGCTGTAGCTCGGGGTATACCGAGCTTAGGGTGACGGGAGGAAGCTAGTTTGTATCCTCCCGTTACCCTAAGGAGAACTATGGGGAAAAGCCCTGACCCCATAGTTCTCCTTTAAATCATCAAGCTCAGATGTAAATGGTTGTGAAGAGAATGAGAACTACTCTTGCTTGCATAATACAGACTAGGTGTGGGCAACTCCTGCCCTCCAGCTGATGTGGAACTACAAGTCCCATGAGGCATTGCAAGACTGACTGTTCAAGGCATGACTCCCAGAGGCATGTTAGGATTTGTAGTTAAAGCACAGCTGGGAGGGCTGGATGTTCCCCAACCCTGATATAGACTGCAAGCGGCGCCATTTTCTAACATTTAAAAAGCACAATTCAATTTTAAAATGAAAGAAAACCGTAATCGCTGACAACCAGAACGGCTGCTGGGGCTACAACCGAATGTGTCCCCTAATCACCTTTAATACCCTCGGTGTCACCTACTGCACCGGTACAAAGGCTAATTGAGCACATGCGACTGCTCGCTTCACTGGCTAAAGGCTTGTTCACACCAAATACGTTCCAGATGCAGAGCAGTTACAGAACGCATCAAAAATGCATCCAATGTATTCCAATGGACTAGAAAGTTGGAAAAAGGAGACTTATTGGTTAGCGCAACTCCTGGGGGGTTTGGTGTGTCCTGGCCGTAATGCAGCTCCTTGCGTTGTCAGACCGGGGTGTCTAACTGTGTGATGCTGAACGGAAAGAAAGGGAGGGAAGGAGCGCACAGACTTTGTGGAGGTGGATAGGTGAAAGTGTGTGGAAATGAGAGATGGGCACTCACGTGTGATGTGATGGATTGTGATGTGATGGGATACCAATGTATTCCAATGGTATTTTGGGCTCTAGTTCACACCGCAGTATTCAGTTCCAGAGCATGTCAAATAAACTGCAGCAAGCCCTATTTTACCTGCTCTGGAACGCATGCAAACGCCCTGGAACGCACCTATAAGAGCCCATTTTAGGCTAAAAATAAAAAAATGCATCGGTACACGTCAAAACCCATATGTATGCATGTGCCGAAACGCGAGCAGATCTGCCCTGCGCTTAGTGTGAACAAGCCCTAATAAAGAGCGCTTGGCGGCCTGGTATGGATACAATACGGGCTGAACACTTTCTGTACCTGAACACCATCAAATTCCTATACAGCCGATATATACCCAGATATTTGCCATAACCCCCCCCACAAAAGCAGTTGGGTTTTTGTTTAGGTCCCATGGTGTTGTAATACATGCCTTACCGCAATGTGCATTATCGTGCTACAGCATCTTTCATTTTGAATGCAGTGCAGTACTCCAAAGCACTAAGGCAACACAGCTTCAACGTACAGCGCGCCACAAAGCATGGTAAACCACCACTGTGCATCGTGATACACTGGGATACAAAAAAAAAATTTAAAAAGTGCTCACCTGATCGACAATCCTGCAGCGTGACAGCTCACCTTAGAAGAGGCTGCGGGACTGGTCTAACAGCCAGATGGCACAAAGGATCAGGCGAGTACAGGTGGAACTCGGAAAATTAGAATATCGTGCAAAAGTTTTTATTTCACTAATGCAACTTAGTTGCTACCAGGAGAATTTGGAGCACTTCATGCTTTCTTCCGCAGACTAGCTCTATGGGGATGCTGACTTCATTTTCCAGCATGACCTGGCACCTGCCCACACTGCCAAACATTTTCTTAGATTGTGGATTTGGGGTTTTCATGAGCTGTAAGCCATAATCATCACAATTATGACAAATCACGGCTTAAATTATCTTGCTTTGCATGTACAGGTGAAACTCGGATAATTAGAATATGGTGCAAAAGTAATTGCAGTAAGTGCTGCAAAAGGGGCCCAAACCAAGTACTGAGTACATAGGCATGCTTGTACTTTTCAGAGGTCCGATATTGTTCTATGTACAATCCTTGTTTTATTGATTGCATGTAATAATCTACTTTTTTGAGGTTGTGGATTTGGGGTTCTTGGGGTTTTCATGAGCTGTAAGCCATAATCATCACAATTATGACAAATCACGGCTTAAATTATCTTGCTTTGCATGTAATGAGTCTCATATATTAGTTTCACCTTTTAAGTTGCATTAGTGAAATAAATGAACTTTGCACGATATTCTAATTATTCGAGTTTCACCTGTAAATGAGTCTCTCATATTTTTTTCCCACTGCTACATCACCCAAAAAAATAAAAAAGTATTATGAGCCCAGCGCAACAAGATGAATCCCTGTAAAATGAAACATCGGCGTCATTCTTTTTGTCATGAATGAGCGAATGATGCGGTTTCATTTTACAGGAGTTTTGTTGACTATACCAGGTCCAGACAAGTTCTGGAAGCCGCCATCATCCTTGAACGTCGACTCCCTTGCAGCAGCAAAATCTGAGGTTCACCTTCATAGATTTAATACATTTCTTTATTGTAGTCTCATCAAAGCAAAGCCTGGAAATGAAGAGTGTATATACACACACAGCGGTTCCACATCCCATTCCTCCTCCGGAGCTGCAGCCACCTAAAGAGCCTTCACATCCAATGATTCTGGGAGTGCCTGGTCCCCCCCGCTGCACTCCGTGATTCCTCCTGCCGGCCCCATGTCACTATAACGCATAGTAAGGATGTAGGTGGTCAGTGGAAGGAAACATTGCATGCAGCAGGGGGGTGCAGACACAGACGCTCCAAGCAAATATCAAATCAAAAGGTTTTTAAGGTGGTGGTAGCTCTTGAAGATGTCGAGAATGGGCATGGTGCAAACCCAGTTCACCCGAGTTCACTCAAACCAAAACTGTGTGCCGCCCCAATCAGTGACGGCAGGCGCATTGGGCCCCCTAGCTAAACGTCACAACTGGTTGTGAATGCCCCTGCTGTAAATTATTGGGTCAGGGGTAGGGGTGGGTGTGGTAGCTCCCAGCTATAAACACTGCCTGCCCGTGCCCAGCATAGAGCTCCCAGCTATAAACACTGCCCGCCAGTGCCCAGCATAGAGCTCCCAGCTATAGACACTGCCCACCTGTGTCCAGCATAGAGGTCCCAGCTATAGACACTGCCCACCTGTGTCCAGCATAGTGCTCGTATCTATGAACACTGCCCACCTGTGCCCTGCATAGAGCTCCCAGCTATAAACACTGCCCACCTGTGCCCAGCATAGAGCTCCCAGCTATAAACACTGCCCGCCAGTGCCCAGCATAGAGCTCCCAGCTATAAACACTGCCCGCCAGTGCCCAGCATAGAGCTCCCAGCTATAAACACTGCCCGCCAGTGCCCAGCATAGAGCTCCCAGCTATAAACACTGCCCGCCAGTGCCCAGCATAGAGCTCCCAGCTATAAACACTGCCCGCCAGTGCCCAGCATAGAGCTCCCAGCTATAAACACTGCCCGCCAGTGCCCAGCATAGAGCTCCCAGCTATAAACACTGCCCGCCAGTGCCCAGCATAGAGCTCCCAGCTATAAACACTGCCCGCCAGTGCCCAGCATAGAGCTCCCAGCTATAAACACTGCCCGCCAGTGCCCAGCATAGAGCTCCCAGCTATAAACACTGCCCGCCAGTGCCCAGCATAGAGCTCCCAGCTATAAACACTGCCCGCCAGTGCCCAGCATAGAGCTCCCAGCTATAAACACTGCCCGCCAGTGCCCAGCATAGAGCTCCCAGCTATAAACACTGCCCGCCAGTGCCCAGCATAGAGCTCCCAGCTATAAACACTGCCCGCCAGTGCCCAGCATAGAGCTCCCAGCTATAAACACTGCCCGCCAGTGCCCAGCATAGAGCTCCCAGCTATAAACACTGCCCGCCAGTGCCCAGCATAGAGCTCCCAGCTATAAACACTGCCCGCCAGTGCCCAGCATAGAGCTCCCAGCTATAAACACTGCCCGCCAGTGCCCAGCATAGAGCTCCCAGCTATAAACACTGCCCGCCAGTGCCCAGCATAGAGCTCCCAGCTATAAACACTGCCCGCCAGTGCCCAGCATAGAGCTCCCAGCTATAAACACTGCCCGCCAGTGCCCAGCATAGAGCTCCCAGCTATAAACACTGCCCGCCAGTGCCCAGCATAGAGCTCCCAGCTATAAACACTGCCCGCCAGTGCCCAGCATAGAGCTCCCAGCTATAAACACTGCCCGCCAGTGCCCAGCATAGAGCTCCCAGCTATAAACACTGCCTGCCTTTGCTCAGCATAGAGCTCCCAGCTATAAACGCTGCCTGCCTTTGCTCAGCATAGAGCTCCCAGCTATAAACACTGCCTGCCAGTGCCCAACATAGAGCTCCCAGCTATATTCACTGCCCCCCTCTGCCCAGCATAGAGCTCCCAGCTATAAACACTGCCTGCCTGTACCCAGCATAGAGCTCCTAGCTATAAACACTGCCGCCTGTGCCCAGCATAGAGCTCCCAGCTATGAACACTGCCCGCCTGTGCCCAGCATAGAGCTCCCAGCTATAAACACTGCCCACCTGTGCCCAGCATAGAGCTCCCAGCTATAAACACTGCCCGCCTGTGCCCAGCATAGAGCTCCCAGCTATAAAAACCGCCTGCCTTTGCTTAGTATAGAGCTTGCAGCTATAAACCTTGCCCGCCTGTGCCCAGCATAGAGCTTGCAGCCATAAACACTGCCCGCCTGTGCCCAGCATAGAGGTCCAAGCTATAAACACCGCCTGCCTGTGCCCAGCATAGAGCTCCCAGCTATAAACACTGCCCACCTGTGTCTGGCATAGAGCTCCCAGCTATAAACACTGCCTGCCTGTGCCCAGCATAGAGCTCCAAGCTATGAACACTGCCCACCTGTGCCCAGCATAGAGCTCCCAGCTATAAACACTGCCTGCCTGTGCCCAGCATAGAGCTCCCAGCTATGAACACTGCCCACCTGTGCCTAGCATAGAGCTCCCAGCTATAAACACCGCCTGCCTGTGCCCAGCATAGAGCTCCCAGCTATGAACACCACTATAAGCCCCACCCCATCCCCGGGTCTTACGTCTCGGGATTGGCACTGGAGTCGGGTCGCTGGTCTGGGTCCCCCACACTCCCGCCAGGCTGAAGAGGAGCAGCAGGAGCCGGGTACAGGGGGGCTTCATCCGAGGGTCCTCCATGTCTGCCATTGCGTAGATCATAACTGACACTTTGTATCACTGTGAGTGTGGAGAAGTTCCGGGAGGCGGAGCTCAGCATAACCCCGTGCTTCCTGTTTAGTCCCACCCCCGGCTCACATGCCGATGCCCTGATTGGCCAGCACTCCCCATCCAATTGTAGCTGTATGGCCCGGAGGTGCCATCTTTACCCGGGCAAGTCACGTGATTCAGGAATATCTGGAGATGCCAGTGTCATCATCTGGCTGCAGCACTGTTCCAGGGTGCCATTATCTGGTGACAGCTCTCAGACTGGCACTACAAATATCAGCATGTCCTCACTAATTAACACCATCACTAGCTCTATGCAGATCTTGCTTAATGTACCCGTGATCTGGCTAGGGTGGAACTGCAGATCTCAGCATGGCTTGGCAGTCTCACAAGCTGCAGCTGCTGGGAACAATGCTGGATATATCATTTTGCAGGGCTATTGTGGCTCATTTGTAACAAATATTGTAATCAATGCAGAAAGTAGACAGCACCATCCATGGGTGAACTGCAGCTCTCCTCCAGGGGGCAGAAATTTTGGGTGTTTGCAATTCAGGTATTGTGAGTTGTAGGTAGTTCCATGTGTGGTGGAACTGCAGATCCCAGCATGCTTTGGCTATACTGATTGCACAGTACAGGTAGTCCTGATGCTCTGCAGCTCAGCTTGGCTAAATTGCACGGGGTAATCTTTTGAGCCC
Organism: Nanorana parkeri; assembly: GCF_000935625.1. NCBI lineage: Eukaryota > Metazoa > Chordata > Amphibia > Anura > Dicroglossidae > Nanorana > Nanorana parkeri. The sequence continues at coordinate 1,208,271 of NW_017306442.1, read as the reverse complement.
TTGTCCCGGTGTAATCTGCAGAACCAATGTCAGCGCCCCTGTCCCAGTGTAATCTGCAGAACCAATGTCAGTGCCCCTGTCCCAGTGTAATCTGCAGAACCAATGTCAGTGCCCCTGTCCCAGTGTAATCTGCAGAACCAATGTCAGCGCCCCTGTCCCAGTGTAAACTGCGGAACCAATGTCAGCGCCCCTGTCCCAGTGTAATCTGCAGAACCAATGTCAGTGCCCCTGGCCCGGTGTAATCTGCAGAACCAATGTCAGCGCCCCTGTCTTGGTGTAATCTGTGGAACCGATGTCAATGCCCCTGTCTTGGTGTAATCTGTGGAACCAATGTCAGCGCCCCTGTCTTGGTGTAATCTGCGTAACTAATTTCATCACCCCTGGCCTGGTCTAATCTTCAGAACCAATATCAGTGCTCCTGCCCCGGTGAAATCTGCGGAACCAATGTCAGTGCCCCTGTCCCGGTGTAAATTGTGGAACCAATTATACAGGAACAGCTCTGCTGATTATACGGAAGCAGCTCAGCCAATTATACAGGAGCTGGGAGCGGATTGGCTCTGCCAATTATACGAGAGCTGGGAACGGCTCCGCAGATTATACGAGAGCTGGGAAGGGCTCCGCAGATTATACGAGAGTTGGGAACAGCTCAGCGGATTATACGAGAGTTGGGAACGGCTCCGCGGATTATACGAGAGTCTGGAACGGCTCCGCAGATTATACGAGAGTTGGGAACAGCTCAGTGGATTATACGAGAGTTGGGAACAGCTCAGCGGATTATACGAGAGTTGGGAACGGCTCAGCGGATTATACGAGAGCTGGGATTGGCTTCGCGGATTATAGGCGAGCTGGGAACAGCTCAGCGGATTATACGAGAGTTGGGAACGGCTCCGCGGATTATACGAGAGCTGGGAACAGCTCCGCAGATTATACGAGAGTTGGGAATAGCTCAGCGGATTATACGAGAGTTGGGAATAGCTCAGCGGATTATACGAGAGCTGGGAACAGCTCCGCAGATTATACGAGAGTTGGGAACGGCTCCGCAGATTATACAAGAGTTGGGAACGGCTCCGCAGATTATACGAGAGTTGGGAATAGCTCAGCGGATTATACGAGAGTTGGGAACGGCTCCGCGGATTATACGAGAGCGGGGAACGGCTTTGCGGATTATAGGCGAGCTGGGAACAGCTCAGCGGGTTATACGAGAGCTGGGAATGGCTCCGCGGATTACACGAGAGTTGGGAGCGGCTCAGTGGATTATACCTGAGCGGCTCCGCGGATTATACGAGAGCTGGAAGCGGCTCTACTGATTAAACGGAACAGGAACGCTGGCGGCATTAAAGAAAACCTGTACTGAGAGAATTTTGGTGGCTCCCACTTCTGACCTGATACTAGCTGTCATGCTGATCCAGTGGCTTTAGAACTTTCAGAAGTATGCAGATTATGTGTTTTGATTCCCCTGACTAAATGCTTGTTCAAGGACATTAGAAAATAAAGCACTGAGATCAAAGAAACCCGAGCACCGGCCATGTAAGGATGACAGTCATGACATTCTGCAACAGAACCCTCTGATTTCAACATTGCTAGTGAGACCGGAACCTAATGATCATCGCCCTGTTTCCTATCGAACAGCTTTGAAGGTTGCACTGTTTTCTAGCGGGGGACTGCAAGGGAAGTTGCACCTGTGGAGTTTCCTTGCCCAGCGTGGAGAGAGCATTGGTGATACATTGTGGCTGAGACGTGTGTATGCTCCTTTCAGTTCCTCTGATTTCTGTGATATATTCGGTGTGATTATTGCTCAGCACTGACAGGGGGATTTGCTGTTTCCTATTGGCAGCAGGAATGCACAGCAGATATTAATAATGTAAATAACCATGTGTACAGTCTGCCTGCTTTCCATCACTTAGTAATTTGTATATGTGTTTTCTGAAAGAGGAACTCCAGGTTTTAACCCTTGCAGTGGGTCTATTCCTGCACTACAAGAGTTAAGTGCTTGTTTTGGTCTAGAGATTGGATTATAGGAGATATAATCGCCTGATCCTCAATCCCGCCTGGCAGCTTGACCACTCCTGGCAGCCTCTTCTCCCCTGCTGATGCTATCGCATCTAATAAAGGTCCATTCATTTGCATTAGATGGGAGGACGGTGGGGGATATTCCGCAGCCAGATCAGAGGGGGAGAGAGGTGAGCACTTACCACTGAGGGATCAGATGAGCGTATCTTCTGTATTCCGACCCCTAGATCAAAATGAGCGGTTAACCCTTGCAGTAGGTAGCCCCACTGCAAGGGTTTACTTTGTCAATAGCTGGAGTTGCTCTTTAGGTGTCTCTGAAAATGTCTGTTTTGGATAGTGTAGGGAAGCATTTAATCCTCTGTCAGGTTTCTATAGCTGTCTCTGTCCCCAAGAGGAGATTCCCCTTCTCTATTTATACCGGTGACTGTTGGGAATTCCAAAATGTGTCCCCCAGGACAAGAGCTGAGGGGAAATCTTCCAATGGGGACAACTAAGAGAGGAATTCCTCTAGCTTCCTGTTGCATTTCTGGGACAGGAAGTGAAGGGAAATTTTCCCAATGGTACACAGGCAGCAAAAAATGACCTTCCCTACACTACCCAAAACGGAAAAAAAAAAAGTTTTGTCTATGGATGCATTTTAATAAATGTACCTGTCATATGGATTGCTGCTTGTGTCTGTAGATATACAGTGGTACCTCGATTCACGAACTTAATTTGTTCCACGATTCTGATCGCGAACCGAATTGGTTGCCAACCGAATCAAACCGCGATCTCGCCTGTGCGGCTTTCACATTTACTACAGAAGACGTGTATCTAAACCTCTGCTTTTAACCTTAGTGGTTAGACAGGTTTTTTTGCATGCTGGCTGGTGAGTGTGCCTGGAAACCTTTTTGCTGTTGTACTGTATAAAGCCCTTCCGTGTGCATCTTGCTGTAAAGCTGCTAACGAATTGATGAGTGCGTTTGCCATTTGTTTTGCTTGACTGATTTGGTGCAGTGACGCATGGGGGGTCTCAGCTGCCGTTGTGATGTGTGAGGTCCCTTGTGCGTACCTGTGCCTTTAAGGGAGGTTGGGCTTCCTCCTGACAAACCTGCACCCAATTTAATCTTTTGCCCCATGTGCTCCAAGATGGAGACTCATCGTTTAGAGTTAGGACCGCACTATAAGAGGTGCCTTGGCGCGGCTTTCACATTTTCTGCAGAAGACGTATCTAAACCTCTGCTTTTAACCTTAGCGGTGAGACAGTTTTTTTTGCATGCTGGCTGGTGAGTGTGCCTGGAAACCTTTTTGCTGTCTCGCCTAGAGGAAGCCACGACCATGTGTCAGAGCAGGGAAGATGGTCGTGTTCGTCACCCGATGCGTAGTTCGTGAACGGAAGCAAAATCTTGCTGAACTTCCTGTTCGCGAACCGAGGTATCGCTGTACGTAGTTATTTTTGTATGTATCTTGGAAAAAAAAAATCAATAGTTGTTCTTTATAAAGCTGCTACACAAATCCAGCAGGATGGGGAGGGCATAGGAGGTGACGCAAGAACAAGGCAATCTGTCTTATGTCGTATGGCAGGGGAAGGCAACCCTGGCATGCCAGCTGTTGTGGAGCTACAAATCCCACGAGGCATTGCAAGATTCAGGCATGACTCCCAGAGGCAAAGTCATGATGGGATTTGTTGTTTCATCACAGCTGCAGTGCTAAGGTTGCCTACTATGCCACCGCTATGGCTTTAGTTCACATCGACGAGCTGCTGCATTGTTCCGATGCGCCGTAATGCATCACAACGCCCTGCAACATGTGGATTTGAAAGACAAACAAGCAATGCAGTGCGCTCTAACATGCTGTGTGGTGGGAACGAGCTCTAAAGGACTGTATGGACTTTTGAGATTGAAGTCTAGCATTCTTCACCCGCCAAGGCACACAAGCGGCTGAACCCGTCCAACGCAAATTCCAGAGAAATACATACAAAGGTTCATTAGCAGTCACAAGTGAAAGTCGTGGGGATGTGGGGTGTCTGCTTTATTGGCTGCCTCTAGTTATAGAGATACCGTATGTAGGTTGCGGTTGCTGAGTGCTAATTGTCGGTCATGTTGATCCCTTTGCTTAAGTAGTTTGGTAGTCCCGAAACAAGCACACAGCTCCGGCGTTCCCACTTCACATGCTTGCTCCAGGTCACTGACTCTCTGGACGTATCGGGGCTGTGGCATCTCGCTGGCGATAATTTGCCTGCAATCGAATGACTAAAAATTGCAGAGAAAATGCTCACCCGGTCCCATGTGTCGCACCCTAGCTGGCTAGATCAGCCTTTCTCAACAAGGGTGCCGTGGCACGCTAGGGTGTCTTTTGGCATCCACAGATGTGCCTCAAAATGTTCACAGCGTTGTGCTTCTGATGTGAATGAGGGGATCTCTGAGGTGAATGGGGGCTTCTGATATGAAGAGGGTCTCCTAGTGTGAGAGGGAGTGATTCTGATGTGAAAGGAGGGGACTCTGATGGGATAGGAGGCTTCTGATTTAAAGGGGGATCCTGATGCGAAAGCAGGGGGCTTCTGATATAATGCGGGACTCTGATGTGAAAGGAGGGGGCTTCTGATATAAATGGGGACTCTGATGTGAAAGGAGGGGGCTTCTGATATAAAGGGGGACTCCGATGTGAAAGGAGGGGGCTTCTGATATAATGGGGGACTCTGATGTGAAAGGAGGGGGCTTCTGATATAAAGGGGGACTCCGATGTGAAAGGAGGGGGCTTCTGATGTAAAGGGGGACTCTGATGTGAAAGAAGTGGACTTCTGATGTAAAGGGGGACCCTGATGGGAAAGCAGGGCGCTTCTGATGTAAAGGGGAACCCTGATGGGAAATCAAGGGGCTTCTGATGTAAAGCGGGACCCTGATGTGAAAGGAGTGGGCTTCTGATATAATGGGGGACCCTGATGGGAAAGCAGGGCGCTTCTGATGTAAAGGGGGACTCTGATGTGAAAGGAGGCTTCTGATTTAAAGGGGGACTCTGATGTGACAGATGACACTTTGAGTGTGTTCTTGCATGAGGCCCCCCCTCAAAATCCATACCAGACCCATATCTGGGATAAGGGTCTCGTGTGGATTTTGGAAGGACCCCGTGTCCTTTTTTACATTTACAGTTTTATATATTTTAGGCTGGGGTGCCTCAAGAATTGTATTTACTATTAAAGGATGCCGAAACGCTGGGCTAGAGGAGTGAGACATTGCTCGCTTCCTGACTGAAATTTAGCAAAATGCAAGTCCCCAGAGAGGGATTGATTTCTCATCCAGTCAGAGGGGAAGCAATACATAGTAGACGAGTACTCCTCTTACCCTGTTTACACCCCCTATAGCAATTTGTCGCTGCCAAGGGCGGAATCACTAGAGCGACATGGCTGCTAGAGCCAGAGGATTAGCCAAATCTTATAATCAGATAGCAATTGTCAGTGGACACCTAAAAACCCTCATGTGATGACTTTTCCAGGGACAAGGTGATAAAACTTTCCTGTTGGCGTCTTTGTAATCGAAACATTTTACTGTTTTCCAGAATGGCGGATGGAGACAAACAAAACAGTGAAAATGACAAAGCAGTCAAAGCAACTGAAGATTCTCACCGAGGTGTCGCTGCTATTAAACCCCAGTAAGTATTATAGAGATGCATATAATACATGAGAAGGAAATCACGGCTGTTATTGTTTTATGTTGCACGAGGGATATTAAATAAGAATCTGGATACATTTTGTATGAACAACACAAACGGTTTCCCCATCACTTTGTGCAATTGGGTTATTAAACCTGGAGCAGAAAAAAGGGATCATTCCATGTTTCTTTTATTTGTTGTTGTTCCCCCAGTGCAAGTCAAAGGTTTTAAAAAGGGAATTTTCCCTATAAGGACAAAGCACAAGTTTGCTTAAAGGAGAACTATGAGGTGAGTGCTTTTCACTGACCTCATAGTTCTAGCCGACCTGTGACAATGAGACTGTCACAGGTCGGCTCAGTAGATCGGGAGGTGAGCGAACACATACCGGCGTTCGCTCACCTCTCGATCCTGTCACAGCTCTCTGCCGTGACAGGGGAGGGGCTGGATTCCCCCCTCCCCGCTCTGATCCTCCAGCACTGACTGGCGGAACAGACGGGGGAGGGGGCGGGTACAGCTGGCTCTGCCTCTAGATAGGCAGAGCCAGCTGTCAGTCTCGCAGCTGGGCGGATCCCGGCACAATTGTCGGGATCCGCTTCAGCTGTGGCGTCTCAGTATACCGCTAGCTACAGCTCACGGTATACTGAGCCTAGGGTGACGGGAGGACCCTAAGGAGAACTATGGGGAAAAGCCTTAACCCCATAGTTCTCCTTTTAAGTAAAGTATCATTGTTATAGGGTTAACGTTGGTCCAAGGGTGGAGAAAACCCCCCAAAACGTTTATAAGGTTAAATAAAGGGAACAGCTATCAATTTCGCTGAGCCTTATATAAGAAAATGGTCGTATTTGACTGTGAGGAAAAAAGATCGATGAAGGTCAGTTGAGTAATAAAGAAAAAGGTAAAATAAAAGGAAGGAACAGCTCTCTTCTCTTCTTGCGCAAAGAAAACCCCAATCCTCTTATAGGGAAGTCATGTGGCTTAATGCCATTTGTGGGTGACCGTAGTTGATTCAGGGTTGCCATATACCCCTGGTGCCCAACCTGCAGCCCTAAGGGCCCCTGCAGACTGTAGCCTATGTTTTCCATGCTTAGGTGCTTAAAGTGCCCATACACTGTTTGATTTCTGTACAGTGTGTGCTGCTGTCGGCACCCTTTCGGTCGGCATCCCTCGATCAGCTGATCAAAGCAGCCAGTCGAAAAATCTTTGATCGATCAGAGCCGGCAGCCAATGAGCTGCCCGCTCTGGTCGGGTATTCTGACAGCCCCTGTCAGCATACAATGTCAACAGTGGGATTCCTCGATCAACACGCTGTTAGTGTTGATGGAGGAATCAGGTTTATTTTTTTCGTTCAGCCCGCGGGTTGAACGCAAAAAATAGATCAGTGTATGGTCAGCTTTACTCAGACCAAGTGAAGCAAAAATATTCTTTAGACTGGGCTCTAGTAGTTAAATGGTTTGGTTTATTTCTTTCATCCTCTCTTACTTTTTCTGTGCTTTCCATCTTTTTTAATGTTATTTTATCTGATCTTTTATAATGGATCTTCCAGATGGAAATATCAAATGCAGGAATAACAGATGTGGAAGCATTGAATTATAAAGGGGCTGTAATAGCAGTGATTCTTAAGCTGTCTCATGTAATGTGTCCACATTCTCTGGTCATCTCCTGCAGCATTTTTGCAGTGTCTTGCAGGACGCTCGTGGTCTTTGACCAACAGCTTTATTAAGCATTATAGTCACAGAACATTAGCCATTTGGTGGCATCAGGGGCAGCTCTTAAAAGATAACTATGGGGTAAGTGTTTTTCCCCATAGTTCTCTTAAGGCTTACGGGAGATAATATACTAGCGTCCTCCCTTGGTCCAAAGCTCAGTATATCGCGAGCTACAGTTCGGGGTATACTGAGACCGCCGCAGCCGGGACAGATTCAGATTATACTGTCGAGATCCACCCAGCTGCGGGATTGACAGCTGGCTCTGCCTATCTAGAGGCAGAGCAAGCTGTGCCCGCCCCCCCTCTCCTGTCCGTTCCTTTTGTCAGCTCTGGAGGATCGGAGCGGGGAGGGGGGGAGCCGTGAGTGACAGTCACTGCTCTCTGCAGGGAGATGATCAAGAAGTGAGCATGTGACGGTATGTGCCCCCCTATGTCAAGAAGGTTGACCATCCCTGCCATTTGTGGAAGCAGTTGTGTTCCCAGAGCTGTAGCCTGCCCCTAAAAGTTCTTTCCCTGTGACACTAGTATTTTGTATATCTCATCTACAGATATTTAACTAGCAAGGATCAGTTCCATGCATACGTTGATGCCGATGGTAAAGAAGTCAAAGAAGAGCAGTGCGATAAAGACGCAGAGGACGATGACGGCAATAGTTTCTCAGCAGAGCCTGTTCCAAAAAAGATTAAGCTGGATGATTCTGCAAAGGAGTCAGAAGAGCGGAGTGATAAGACTGCAGAGAACAAGACAGAGAAGAAAAGAGCCAGAGGTCAGAACAAGAATCGCCCCCATGTGAAATTTTCCCAGTATGAACAGCAACGGTTGTGTCCATCAATTACGCAGGTGAGATATAAGAGAATTGTTTTACGGTGATTAAAAAGTATACATTTTATTCTGTAATGTGTCCCATTTAAAAATACATGAACATGATGTTTCTGATACAAAGCAGGGCAATGTTAAGGCGATATTTATAAATTTTGTGCGTTTTGTTTTTTAATGCGAAGCCGAAAAGAATGACAAACCGAATGAAAACGAAAAAAAAAGTGTAAATATTAATCGTAAAAAACAAACAAAAAAAATTTACAGAAAAGTAATAGCGAAGGGGAGGAAGGAGGTATATAAGTCTGATTGGGCTTACCTATGGGGGAATTAGGGGTTAAATAGGAATACATTTTATTTCACTTTTTATTTATTTATTTATTTTACCTGTAAGGTTTGTTTAACATGTCATGTGCAGATCAAAGATCACAAATGTGATCTACATATGAATGAAATAGTACTACAAAGTATCAATGCTTTGTTAACCTTTGTTACTAAAAGGGTCATTAAACCCTGGCATGTTTTGGCATATATCTACTGCTAGCATGCAGTAGATATATGCAAAACGATTAAAACAAAAAAACGTTTTCAAAGGTTTAAACTTACTTGCGTCTCCGCCGTGCGCTCCCATCCGAACATCTGAAAATGTATCGGGCGGCTGCAAAGGATCTTAGGGCGGACGCATGCGCAGTTCAGGTGTTCGGCCCGGGAGACGGGGAGAGACACAAGGTAAGTCTATGGAGCAGCGTGCACCCGCACAGACGCTGTGGGACATGAGCGAAGAGGAGGACAGAGGAGTCAGCGCTGGATCGGAGACCCGCACCAGCGCTGGAGGGACAGCTGAAAAGGACAGGAAAGAAGAAGATCGGATTAAGAGACTTCATTTAAGGTAAGTCCCTACAGCAGGATTGGGAAGGGGGGAAAAAAAGTTTGACTTTAATGTCTCTTTAATGACACTTGCAGACCATCTGCAAGTGTCATTTTGCACAAGAGCGGCTGCATTTTTACAGCTGCTGCTGGTATGTGATGCAAAGTAATTTCCCCCTTTCATATTCAGAACCTGTAATTGCAGATAATAGCAATGCATGGAGTGACCGCAGGAGTGCTGAATGTGGGAGATGAACTCCAGAAACTTTGTTGACATTTTTTAGGGCTTCTATCTTGTTCTCGGGGTCCTGAAGTTGTTAATGTTCCCAAAGGAGTTGTATAGACACACACAAAATATTCTCAGGTGGATGCTAAGGATTAAAAGGGAATTCCATGCAAAAGAAAAAGAATCTTCCTTTTGATTTAGACATAATCGGTGTTTACCTTTCATATTATACGTTATATGTTTATTTCCCTATGCATGAAACAAATGTACCTTTTCATCATGCACACCTCTCATCCCTATTTCCATATGAGGGCCAACAACACTATATTGCCGCATAGGAATGACATTTCCTATTAGGTGAAGCTAGTAGAGGGGAAGTCGGTTGTTGGGGAACATTGGTTGTTCCTGGGCCCTGAAAAACGCTGTGAACCACTGTAGTTGCTGTGGCTATTACATCATTTTACAGGTACAAAATATGTATACTTGTATTGGGTCAAACTGGACCAATGTATTATTACTGACTGCCTTTAGGCGATCCCTTAAGACTCATCTCTTCATGAAGCCTATCCCACCTCACCCTAACCACTGAACTATCACTTTCTCAAACAATTCATCCCCACACAGATAATAAATTATTATTATACAGGATTTATATAGCACCAACAGTTTGCACAGCGCTTTACAATATAAGGAAGACATTCCAATCACAATACAATTCAAGACAGGATGGTAAGGAGGGCCCTGACCCTGAGGGCTTACAATCTAAAAGGGAGGGGGGAAGTGATACATGAGGAGGTGGGGGGGTAACGGTCGTCAGGGCACTCATGGAATAGGGAACAGTCATATATGAACAGATACCCTACTCAACCAGTAAGGAACATATGACAAACATTAAAATTCCAGGTAGTATTGAGAGCAGACCACTATTATCGGATTAGACGGAGAAGAAGAGAGGAAATAAGCCATGTGCACTTTATATCAACAAGATAGATTTCTTTCTCCGTGTCATCTCCCAAATAGGTTTAGTTCTTCAGATCTCAAGAAAGATTTACTTCTCCTCCTCCTCTTGCTATAAATTTCCTCTTCACTTACAGCAAATAAGAAAGCACTCCAATCCTCAAGTGTGCACCCCTTCCTGCACTCCGCAATACTTAAAAGCAAGATACTCATGTGAGATAGATTTTGAGATCTCCCATTGTGTAGTATTTTCATAAAAATTTATTGAAAAAACAAAGTACACTAACAAAGCAACGAAGCAAAAAAAATGTTTTTTATTGGGTACAGCGCAATACAGATTTGACCTAGGAGGATGTCCAGCGGATGAACGCATTTCTATGGGGTATATTACCACCATGGCATTTGATGAAGTGGATTGTATCGTAACTCTGCCCATTTCTTTTTAAAACCAGGAATGTGCCAGCAAGTGCTTCTTTGGCGAGAAATGTAAGTTCTTGCACGACGTGGAGAAATATCTGTCGGAGAAGCAAGAAGACATCGGTCCCAAGTGTCACCTCTACGAGACATTCGGCAAATGCATCTACGGGATCTCATGCCGCTTTGCCAAATCCCATTTGGGAGAGGGTTATAAGAACCTCATCAACCAGGAACTGGTCAAGCAGTGGGAGGGCAAAGTCCTTGTTAGGAACGGAGTGAGCAAAGACCTCCAGGTGCAGTTGCGGAAGAAGAAGGTCCAGTTTGACAAAGCTGACCAGATCCTGAAACTTTTGAACAAACCTCAACAGCCTAAGAAGGTGGAACCTGATGCTGTGCTTCCCTCAGCAGAACACAGTGTGACGACGGACAGTTCCGGTCATCAACCGAATGTTCCTCCTAGCATTGACTGTGTTAAGCAGGTTACAGGTGACAGTGGAATGAAAACTGTAACTGCGACATCAGGAGCTCTAACAGATGAAGACATTATAAAGCTTAGACCTTGTGAGAAGAAAAAGGTATTTATATCGCACATAAATCGATATTTATTTTTGTATCTTGTAGCCCTGTGACAGAGTTGAAAGCTTATTTCCAAACCAGGGCTGTCATTAGTAATTATGAACAGCCTACCTGACAGAGGGCCCTTCCCCTCAACTTTGGCAGGTAGGCGTCCCCAAACTGAGCCATGGACATGGTGAATCTTTCATTCTTCTGCTCCTGTAGCGTGTAGCAGAGGAGTGCTGCCAATCCCAGGAGCTGTCAACTGATATTTTTCCAGGCTGAGGGCTGTGGTCACGTGCCTGCCCATCAATCCCGTTACTGAGAGAAAGTTGTGTTTAGCCAGCCCGGCAGTCAGAGGAGCAACGACTAGGGGCGAGGAAACCCTCTGCACTTTGGAAACCCTTAACGTTACTATTAGGGATGCACCGATACCGTTTTTTTGGTATCAAGTACGAGTACCGATATTTTGCTTACGTCTTACACACTCCTAAACCTTGTGGACACCTTCCCAGAAGAGTTGAAGCCGTTATAGTGGCAAAGGGCGGGCCAACTCAATACTGAACCCTACTGACAAAGACTGGGATGCCATTAGAGTTCATGTGCGTGTAAAGGCCGGCGTCCCAATACGTTTGGTAATATATATAGTGTGTGTGTATTTATACTGTGTGTGTGTTCTGGTATGAGTATATCTCTTTCTTGCTCATATGTTTAACCAATTTGTGATTTCTGTTCCCCTCCAGATTGATTTCCGAAATAAACTGTACCTTGCACCATTAACCACAGTGAGTATTCAAGGCTCCATATCTTCAAAGTTTTCTAACAATTTCTCATTGCCCATAGCAATCAATCAGCTTCCAGCTGCCCGTTCTGTGGTATAGAGTAGAAAATGAAATAATTCTGATTTTTGCTACAAACATTTCTTGTTCGCACGCTTTTCATGAGACCAGAGCGTCCCTCAGACCAGGGTAAAGGATTGGGAAAGTAAAGATGTGCTATTTCCCAGACGAGGATCACAACCGTCTCTGCACTTGTGTGAGAGTTGGTAGATATTTCCCTGTCATCATGGACGGTCCTTATTCTGTAATTTGTAGTTGTGTCAATCAGATTGTCACCTCGTTTCCCCCAGTGCGTTATTGAATACAGGCCATGAGAGCAATTGTTCCTGCAGAATCTTTAATAGAAAAAAATTGGCCAAAGACATAATCTAATTGTAGAAGGTCTAAATAGTGAGCTTCAGACTTGAATGGTACAAAAAAATATGTAATGTATTGTATGATGAAGAGAGAGTCTGTAAGGTATTTGGCCAGCTTTGCTTTGCTGCAATGTAAATGCATGTGTTCATTTTAGGGCCTGGCAGGGCTGATACAGGTAGCCCTCAATTTACACTGAGGTTTGGTTCCTGAAGGAATGGTTTTGAATAGAAACAGGTGTAAATTGAAACCCCGTATATAAAGTCAATGGGAAGCGAGGTAGTTATGTTCCAGATTTTTCTCAAAATTTACATAAGAAATAAAATGTTCCTGTGTTATGTTTCTTAATTCAATTTATGTCAATGAGAGAGGCTTGGAACCAAACTTCCTCACTTTCCACCGACTTACATTTTTTACTGGGTTTTAGTTTATACCAGTTTCTATTTAGAACCATTCCTTGTTTTGAGAGAGGCCTGGAACCTAACTCCCTCACTTCCCATTGACATGCATTATATATTTGGTTTCAATTTACTACACTGCAAGAAAAGGGTGCTGTCATAAATCAATGCAGATTGAACGTTGTAAACCGAGGGCCACCTGTATATCGTTCTGTTGCAGAGGATTGTCCTGAGCTTTTAATTTGTGCTTGTGTTGTTATAATACTGACCTGCTTGTGTCCTGTGTTCATTGTACAGTGTGGCAATCTCCCATTTAGAAGAATATGCAAGCGGTTAGGAGCAGACATCACATGTGGCGAGATGGCCATGTGTACAAACCTCCTCCAGGGTCACTGTTCTGAATGGGCGCTGGTGAAGAGGCATCACAGCGAGGACCTCTTTGGAGTACAGGTGCGTAATTCTAATCAAATACAATTGCAGTGATAATGCCGGTCATAACAGCACCTCATTTTATGATCCGTCCACTTACAGATGGGGGCTGAGGGACCAGCAAGCTTTTTATATCTAAAGCAGCAAGACCTTCCTACTAGGGATGCACCGATACTGTTTTTTCGGTATCGAGCACCAATTATTATTTTCCCGGTACTCGCCGATACCAAGTACCGGTGCCATGTGTCCCGATTATCAGGAAGTCGGGCGGCGGATCATGACCCATCAGCCGGCTTCCTGATTGCCTGTGAAGTTGGTGTTCTAGCGAAAGAACACCAGCTTCACTTGCCGAGGCTGCCTGGCTTCCTGACCATTCAGAAAGCCAGGCGACGAGTCATGAGTTGCCATTCGTATTCCTGATTGGTCAGGAAGCCAGGCTTCATAGCCAATCAGGAAGCCAGCTGGCACGTCTTGACCCTCCTCCGAGCTTCCTGATTAGCTAGGAAGCTGGCTTCACTTGTTGGTAGGCAGCCTGAATTCCTAACCAATCAGGAAGCCGGGACTCGAGTCATGACATGCTACCTGGCTTCCTAATTGGTTAGGAAGCCAGGCTGCCTACCAACAAGTGAAGCTGGCTTCCTAGCCAATCAGGAAGCCCGGAGGTGCTTCCTGATGGGAAAGGAAGACGGCTCCATGCTGCCTCTGCACTGCATTGAAGTTCCGTTATCGGAGGTAAGTATCGGAGCATTTGGGCTAATATGAGTACTCGGTATCGGCACTGATACTAATATCGGTACGTTGCATCACCGACTTCCTACCATAGCACCTGGCTGTATTTTACCTAACATTTCCCCGTAGTACTTTTAAAAAAAAGTTTCTGCCACCGCTTGTCCAATTAAAGTGTGTATGAACTGCAGGTAGAGCGGGTCAAATGCTGTGCTTTCCGTTCATATGCATGTACCTGCCCTCGAACTGAAAACAAGAGCGTCTGTCAACATGAACCCTTAGATCCAGTATTGAGTTTGTGTCCTCTTATTTTTATGTTTCTAAAAATATAACATCTGCTTTCTCATCCAATCTCATTGCAGCTAGAGGGTTCCTTCCCTGACACCATGACCAAATGTGCCGAGCTGCTGAACAGGACCATCGATGTGGACTTTGTGGATATCAATGTCGGGTGTCCAATAGATTTGGTGTACAAAAAGGTAGACTTTTCCTGGTGCGGCTTTATTAATACTAGCAGGGGGTGCTTGTTCCTTGAACGCATAATACAAGATGGTGGCATTAAGGTGTATCACAAAAAATGAGGGATGTAATGAAATCTTTGATGCATTGTTTGAACTGTTATTGCAACGTGTATTGTCACAGAAGCGGAGATAGTTATGTCCTAAAATTACAAACCATAGATCCAATGGGAACCTTTAAGAGCTGTGCACATTCATATGTACTGGTTCTCTGTACTGGAGTAAACAATGCACGTTAGACAGGCAGTAAACATTAAGAGATAAATAAATCTGTTTTCTTCACAGTGAGGTTTACAGAGATATTCCATGTTACGTGTGTTAAATATATAACACCTCTGATCGCCTATGTTCCCTCCTATGGTCAGATAGGCACACATTTGCTAAGACGTGTGTATGGCAGGGGTGGTACAAGAGGAGCAGCAGGCAAAGTGTGTACCTGGCTGCAAAGGATGTGAAAGGAGCAAGTAGAAATTTCAAAGCACACATGTAGAGTTCCAGACGAAGAAGGTGGACAGGAAGTGTGTGCTGGGTATGGTGTATGAATGTGTTCTGGGTATGGTGCATGCTGCTTTGTTGTGTGTCCATGTCCGATATGTTGTGTGTCTGTGTGTGTATTTGCATATGTTTGGAATTGTGTATCTGCTTTGTGATGTGTGTTTTGTGTGTGTAGGTATGAGGTATGGAGAACACACAAAAGAAGCACGGCTCCTCCATGGCTCAGGAAAGGAATGGGTCGGGTGCTTGCTCCTGGGAGCACGTCCTCGCTCCAATATGAACCCATACAAACAGAAGAAAAGCTGGCCGCACACCTGATTCCTCTGGGATAGTTTGTTGAAGCTTGTACCACATCACTGGTGTCCCGCCCAAGGTCCAACCCTCTGACGCATTTTTAACAAATCACGGGCTTAGTCGTAGAGATACTGATATACTATACTATACTCTATGACTAAACCTGTGACTGGGTGAAATGGGAAGGGGCAACCTTGGTGAAATCTGATGTGCGGCCAGCATTTCTTGTGTTTTGTATAGGTATGTATGCTGCTTTTTGATGTGCGTGCGCATGTTGTATACTGGGATAAGTGGACTCCAACAGAGACCCATGGAGCTGTTATTTTTTCAATATAAGGGATGTTTAGAGAATTTGGGGTTATGGTTTGTACTAATATAAAACTCTTTCTTGATTTAATGCTTTCTTCCTTCCTAGGGTGGCGGTTGCGGATTAATGACCAGAACTAATAAATTTGAAGCCATTGTAAAAGGAATGAATTCGGTAAGTTCGAGGAGGAGGAATATCTGGAGAATGTCTCTTTCTATATAAATGGAAGACTCTTTCTATGTGTGCATCTGTATGAAAATATGAATTAAAGAGGGATTTGTAGTATGATAATGTAAAATATATCTATGTCTCTTCTCTTATTGAAAAAATATAGTGTACTTTTAGTGAATACTCATTATTATTGTGTTACAAGCTATTCTGAGCACAGTAGTAAGGTACGTGCGTAGACTTTAATAGCAGGATATTAAATGATATATACACCCAAGCAACTAAATCATAGGAGGCGCATGCCCCTCAGTCACCCGTTGCGGAGCCAGTGCCTCTTTGGATTTTCCGTCAGCAAGTGCAATGCTAAATGGAAGTCCGCAAACACCATATTACAGAAGCAGCCTCTGTTATTTGTTTGTTAAACAAAGTTTAAAAAAAAAAAAAAAGAAAACCTTTCAGTTGTAGAGTTGTTAACACCGCCATGTGCCTTTACACTTGGCTAGCTTTACCTCTATAAACTGCAATATCTAAATATCCAGAGACTACAGTGAGAATTTGCATCCTTCCCCCACGTGATGTCTTGGTAGACAGCTTCACTTTTATGGCCAAAAGTATGTAGACCTTCCAAATGACCGAGTTTGGGTGCTTCCAGTGAAGGGTATTGTTAATGCTACAGCAAACAAAAACATTTAACAATTATTCACTTCCAACCTTGTGGTCTGAGGAAGGCCCTTTTCTGTTCCAGCATGACTGTGCCCCTGTGCACAGAGCCATCTCCATAAAGACATGGCTTGATAAGTTTGGTGTGGAGGAACTCGAGTGACCTGCACAGAGCCCCTGGCCTCCCGATTGAACACCTTTGGGATGAATTGGAACACCGATTGTGAGCCAGGTCTTCTCATCCAACAACTTGAACTGATTTCACAAATGCTCTTTTGGCTGATTGGGCACAAATTCCCACAGGCACACTCCAAAATCTTGTGGAAATCCTTCCCAGGAGAGTGGAGGCTGTAACGTCAATGGTGGGGAATGAAACTTCATATTGATGTCCAACAGGCTCATATAGGTGTGATGGTCAGACATCCACAAACTTTTGGCCGTATAGTGTATATGTGCTGCTGCTCCTCCAGTGCTTGGATACCTGAGAGATCATGGACATAACAGATTATATGACCAGCAGGCCCCACTTCTGCTGGAATAACACTTTAGGATCTGCTGGAATAACACTTTAGGATCTGCTGGAATAACACTTTAGGATCTGCTGGAATAACACTTTAGGATCTATGTGCTGAAATGATTAATCACCATGTTGGTTCTTACAACGAGAACATAACCCCCATCATTTTATTTTTGCAAACAGCTTTGAGAATCTAAAGCATATATTTTCCACTGTCTTATCTCTAGGTTCTGGACGTTCCACTGACTGTGAAGATCAGGACTGGAGTCCAAGAGAAAACCAGTCTGGCTCATAAGCTTATCCCAGAACTGAGGGAATGGGGGGTCTCTCTGGTCACCGTGAGTTCAGATATTCTATAATATTTACAGCTTGCATGGTGGTGTACTCGGGTTTTTAATTCCACAGCTGCAGGCAAACGGCTAAGTGAGACAGTCTCGGGTCCCCGGCACCGCTTTCAGACAGCTTCTCCCTAAGACCTTTCTTCAAATTTCACTGCGTTTGAGCAATACAGCCTGGTCCAGGACCCACCCACCGCCACCTGTGATTGGATGATATATTTTTTTAAGAATGCATAACTGGCTTATATGGTGGCCTGTTATATTGTCCTGGATTTTAGCTATAAAAGCCAACTCAAAGCTTATGGTGGACTTTGGTGGGTTGAATCACCTATTGGCCTGTTCTCCACTAGTGAGATTCCACTGAACTGGTTTGTGTATCCCACAAGATCACAGCCAAGGTAACACTGTATTGTAGCTAAAGTCCTAAATGATTTGTTCTGCAGCATATGAAATTATGAAGCGTTTGTTTTTTCATTTAGTTGTCCTTTTTGAACAGCCAGCCACTAACTGGCATCTGTAGGAATCTGATTGCCTACACTTGAAGTGTTTTTATCACAGTGCGGCCTTACTGTCTTTATTTACGTGTATTCTCTCCCTGTAAGGATAAAAGTGTCAGGCTGTAAGATCCCCCATTCAGGGGCATAACTAGAAATCACAGGGCCCCATAGCAACATTTTGTATGGGGCCCTGTGATTTCTAGTTAGGCCCCTTGCAGAGCCCACCTGAATATGACCCTGCAGAGTCCACCATAGACTCTATGGTGGCCTCTGCATGCTCTCAGGTGGGCTGGTCACACCCCTGCACACCTCTTACCTCTCAGCCCCGATACACTGTCAGCCTTCTCTACCACCAGGCCCCACCTCCCCCACCGTTACCCGGCCTGGCATCTTCCTCCTCCTCCTCCACCACCGCTGGGCCCCGCCTCCTCCACCGCAAGCTGCTGGCTGTCACTGACTCAGCAGCGGCTGTGAAGAGAAACACGCCGCTGCACAGATCACTGACACGTTGTCAGTGATCTGGACAGCGGCGTGTTCCTCTTCCAGCCACCAGTGACGGCCAGCAGCCTGCGATGCCATAGCGACCCAGGCGGCCCGCACAGCATGAGGGGGACCCCTTTGTTCCTTGTCCTGGCCGGTGCCCCGGGCCCCATAGCAGCCGCCTGGGTCGCTATGGCGATAGTTCCATCACTGCCCCCATATTGTGTCTTTCATCTCCAACCGGAGTTCAGTGCCAACAGACATCATCATGTAACAAAGGTGCTGTCATCATTACATGAAGGAAATGTAAGGCTTTCCTTAATTAAATGTTAGTCTCCTCGAGAAGCCCAGAGAGAGAGAGAGTGTGCATATGAGTTTTAGATGTCATCCCTGAGCTCTGGCAGGAAGCAGATCAGACTCCATGGCCTTACAGCCTAACCCTGGTCTAATATTTCTGTTTTGATGGGAAGAGAATACAAGTGTCTAGCATACCCTAAACTCATCCCAGTGGTAAGGTTGCACTATTATAACAACATAAATTATATGTATACCCAGTCACTAAAAAACTGGGTAAGCTTTTACATGTTTCAGACTTGTTGGCCATCATCAACGCTGAACATAAAAACAATTGCCTCTATGGAATAGGGCTTCACATGTCTATATATACATTTCTCTGCTTGTCACATAAAAACATTTTTGTAGAATAATCTTTAGATTTGTAGTTCAGCAACATGACCCCAAACCAGGTGGTAGAATGTATTTCTGGGGTCTCAAAATGCTGAATTACCTGTAGAATTAGAGTGGGAAACCTGCATTTTGACAGCTGGAGGAATGCCAAATGAAGCGCTTCTGGTCCACTGCAAATCATATTTGATCTCGGGTTGCAAATCCCATTTTATGTTTTGTATTCTTTCCTTTCAGCTTCATGGCAGATCCCGAGAGCAGCGCTATACAAAGCTTGCAGACTGGGATTATATTAGTCGCTGTGCCAAAATTGCAGACCCTCTACCTTTCTTTGGTAAGTGATAACTCCACGTGTTCCAGCCGCTGGTAAACCTCTACCGACGGCCCTGTAAGAATTTATAATCACAGAGGCATGACATAGGCTTCTCGATCTTGTGCTCACTGTGATCGGCTGTCACAGTGATCACGTGTTTGTGAGTCCAACCTACCGGCTTTCGATTGTCACTGTGTGACTGGGTGCTGCTGGGGACAACATGGTCACAGCTCTGGGGGCGCGCAATTGAGCACACTCTCAGCACGCAACACAGGTACATATATGTCTCGGTACAGAATAAACCTCTTGCTGACAGTATCTTTCAGTTTGTCCATTCAGGTTGTCTTGTTAGGCAACGGCCACTGATGCAGCCTTAACCTCCCACCCATTCCAGAACTTTGTTCCTTTGTTGAAGATCCATGCTTTGTGTTGGTCATTGGCCATTTATATAGAATTAATGACCACCTCCCCCGCATGACAGTTTTTTGGCTTGGCTATTGGCCACCTAGACCCAAGTACTGCATCTCCTGGGAGGAAGGGCGTCATAAAACCGGGAGGACGGAACATCTCGTAGTAGAATGGGATTACTGCGGCAGACGGTGCCAGGGAGGGGGGCACAAAAAAACGGCTTTAAATGCTATAATTGATTGAGGAGGAAGTTCCACTATAAGCTCTTAATATGAATGCTTGCTTTACAGGAAATGGTGATATATTCTCCTTTGAGGATGCCAATCGAGCGATGCAGACTGGGGTTTCAGGAATCATGCTGGCAAGGTCAGTACTCCAGTAGAGAGAGTATAAGAACCTCCATCATCATTTACTGATATGAATAAATTTACGTTTCATCAGCTTGTTTATGCCAAAGATTTTAAATCCATTTATAGCCACCCGCTGTTTTTGTTAGAACTTTATTGAATTGTCACAAGTGACATTTTATTAAGTGCTATGGGCACATCATGTTGCGATGCGGTTGCACCACGTCTCTCTTTGGTGCGCCTAAACAAAGTTTCCCCAAAAAATAATGCAAGACTTTTTAAACATAATAATGCCGTACTTTTTTAAGCGCACATACCCTGTTTACCCCCAAAAATAAGACCTAGTACTATTTTTGGGAATTTCTAAAATATAAGACCTACCCCGAAAATAAGACCTAGTTGTGACCGTTCCCAGGGCCGGTGGTGGCATAAGGGGGACCTTGAAGAGACCCGGGAGAGGCAGGAGAGAATCGGCGGTGCCAATGAAGCCAGCGCTAGAGGAAGCGAGGCGGCACCGGAGGGAGCAGAGCCGCATAAGCCGAGTGATACCAAATGCACTCCGCCTGTGAGGAATCGATAGTAAAAGTGCGCTTCGCTCATTCTGGCCAGCGATTGGTTAGCAAATTGTTTTTGTACATGAATACATGTAGACTTTTCTATATGAATAAGTGTGGATTGTTGTACATAATAAAAAAAAAATAAGACCTACCCCGAAAATAAGACCTAGTGTGTTTTTTTGAGCCCCAAAAAATATAAGACAGTCTTATTTTCGGGGAAACACGGTATTTAGCGAAATAGCCTCCAGTAATTTATTTATTATTGGTATTTATATAGCGTGATGTCAGCATGATGTCACACACACACAATCCTTTTTCAAGTTGTCAGGTCCTCAGCTGCATATAATCTAATTTTTCAATGCAAAGAAATTAGTGATTTTTCATCCTCATAGTTCGAGCCAACGTGTGACATTGAAACTGTCACATGTCAGCTCTATTGATCGGGAAGTGAGCGAACACATACCGCCAATCTGCTCACTTCCCGATCACCTCCCTGCAGAGCGCGCTGACTGTCAGTCACCGCTCCCCGCAAGGTTTCCCCCTCCCCTCTCCCATCCTCCAGCGCTGACTGGAGGAACGAATGGGGAGGAAGCGGGCACAGCTGGCTCTGCCTCTAGATAGGCAGAGCCTGCTGTCAATCAGCCAGCTGGGAGCTGGGTGGACCTAGACAGTATTACCACGATCCGTCCCGGCTGTGGCGCTCTCAGTATATTGCGGGCAATAGCTATATACTGAGCTTTGGGTCACGGGAGGAGGTTAGTACATGTCCTCCTGTGACCACGAAGAGAACTATGGGATAAAAAGCTTACCCCACAGTTCTCTTTCAATAGTGCTTACTCTGAGTTCATTGCGAGTTTCCCCCAATGTGCGTTAGAAGCTGCAGCAAATAAGATAGAACTCATCTCATTTCCTAGATAGAGGACATCCAGCATCATCTATCCTATTCCACCCCGACCTGACTGTTCCTAGGCCGCTCCTTTGATTCATTGAATTTCAGTTCTTTCAATCATGGAGGCTCAACATCACATGTGGGCATTACTTAGGGTGGTCAACATGCACATGCAGGCTGCCTAGGAACGCCCACTCCTCCAGGCTGACATCCACCCATTAAGACATTTTGATATTTGCATAACTCCTCCCAAAAGCCAGCCCACTGCTTGCTTTAAGACCCGAGGGCTCTTGAGAGGAGTACTGTGGCAGGGTCCTGTCTTCAGGAAGCTATGTACCTGCTCCTCCCTCCAGCTATGATTTGCCTTCCATTGCATAGAAACCCGTGATGATGTCACTGGGACAAAAATAAGGCATGCAATGAAAATATTTTAATTAAGAAATGTATTTGCATGTCAATGAAGGGGGAGGGAGGAACCAGGGAAGGCACAATATGAGCATATTAAACTTTTAGCATTAACTGGTTGCTTTTATTATTTTCAATAATTCCATTTAAAACCAATAGCTCCCATTACCATTATATCTTGAGCTCTTCTGTAATTGTACACCTGTTGTAGTTAATGGTGAGTGATAAATGTGTGAGGTCACATGACCAGCCCATGGAATGTGTGAGGTCACATGACCAGCCCATGGAATGTGTGAGGTCACATGACCAGCCCATGGAATGTGTGAGGTCACATGACCAGCCCATGGAATGTGTGAGGTCACATGACCAGCCCATGGAATGTGTGAGGTCACATGACCAGCCCATGGAATGTGTGAGGTCACATGACCAGCCCATGGAATGTGTGAGGTCACATGACCAGCCTATGGAATGTTGGAGGTCACATGACCAGCCTATGGAATGTTGGAGGTCACATGACCAGCCTATGGAATGTTGGAGGTCACATGACCAGCCTATGGAATGTTGGAGGTCACATGACCAGCCTATGGAATGTTGGAGGTCACATGACCAGCCTATGGAATGTTGGAGGTCACATGACCAGCCTATGGAATGTGGGAGGTCACATGACCAGCCTATGGAATGTGGGAGGTCACATGACCTAGCTGTGTGCCCCCTTTGGTTCACCAATATTCTCCCCTTCTTCTGGTTGCAGAGGGTCGCTGGTAAAGCCCTGGCTATTCACAGAGATTAAAGAGCAGAGGCACTGGGACATTTCCTCCTCAGAGAGATTCGACATTCTTCAAGAATTCACCAATCACGGCCTAGAACACTGGGGTTCGGACATTCCAGGGGTGGAGAAAACCAGACGGTTTATGCTGGAGTGGCTCTCCTTCCTCTGCAGGTATGAAAGTACAATTTACTCATACTGAAGAATATGTATTGTGCACCCATCGTACGTTTTTCCTATTCTCACTCACCATTCCTTCACGAGGAGGTTCCTGTTGCATCTCTTCGGCCGCCATGTTGGGATTGGCGTGCTCGTCGGCCGCGGATTCCAGGAGGGCTCTCCTCGCCCTTTGCGGGCGTTCCACATACTTGTCCATGTGGAGCAGATGTTCCGCATCTCGTGGGGCCGAAATTGCGGTCTCGGGGCTGCGAGGGTGTCGGTTGTTGGAGCGGTGACGGGACGAGGGACTGAGAGGTGCCGCTACAGCATCGGGCGCCGGAACCGGAAGTTAATGTGTTTTTTAATACAGCTAGAATCCGTACCTCTTTGTTTATATTAGCTTATTGTATTCCCCAGCACAGGTGTAGGGCCAAACGTGTCAGCCAATCAGGCTCTGTTTTACTACACAGTGTTGTCAGGTTAGCACTTGTTGACTGCAGGAGTGAGCAGAGTAAGGAATGGACCTTTATTGTCCAGTCAGCAGCTGGGCGCGGGGGAGTGGCCAAGATGCATTATTTATAAGAAACCGGTCATGAGGGAAATGCGTATGCCACCATTACTGACCTCCCTCTGAAAATGCTAGCGTCCTGCGTGCAATGCTGATCCTCTGGCATCAATAGTTTTTGTGTCGCTGACCAGAAATACTAACTTTTGTTGGCTGCTTCCTTCCCAGGGGGTCAGGATTGCAAGCATTTTCAGATGAAGGGCGATAGTCAGGTTTAATTGAACTGTGTAGGAAGTTGGACACCTGGCCAGGGCCCGGCCTTAGGCCTTTAGGCGTCCTGTGCGAGAAAGCTATACAGCGCCCCTCAGTGACCACACCCCTCAGTGGCCACACCCATTTCCCCCCCAATATCCGCACCATTTAAAGACTCCCATTTTGTTAAGCCCCAAAGAAACATATTAAAAAGTATGATCAAAATCAAACTTTTATTCAAAGATATTAAACTTGTCGGCACAATAGAAGTATTCTTATTAAATAAAACAACAGAAGGTAAACAATAAATGTCAAACTACAATAGAGTCTGTAAAAATAAAGTGTCAGGTTGTCATGCCGATCCCTTTTTTTCAAGTAAGTATATCTAGAAAAGTAAAAATATAAAACAGAACACAAAACCCGGACTACGTGTAAAATGAATGAATTACTATATGTCCGAATATACGACAAATGTATTCAGGCACATAATCGTTTGTTTGAGAATGTGCGGCGGCCATGTTGGCCACTGGCGCGTTCTGCGAATGCGTGCCACCATCTTGGAGGCAGGGAGCATGATGTCACATGACGCCATGCATGCGTGATGTCAGGTGACGTCACACGCCGGTATAGGCGCCGCAATCTTGGTGTATACCTAGATATACACCAAGATGGCGACGCCCAACACGTGCAGGGTTATATGACGTCATGCGCCCTGCCTCCAGAACACGCCAATGGCTGAATCCAAAATAGCAGAAAAATGTGTTTTGTTTGATGTAACGAATTAAAATGTTTTTAGTTTTCATTCATTTAATCTGATATTAATGTTTAGTCTTTGCACTTGTCTAATAATATGTGTGTGTGCCGGGGGAGGGGGGTAATTCTCACTTTTTTTAAATCTTTTAAATTATTTTTTTTTCCATTATTTTTTTTTTTTTTACTGTTGGGGGGCTACGGTGAAATATTAGGGGTCTAAACAGACCCCTGACATTTCCCTTTTAAAATAGAAAAGAAATTGAGGACACAATTTCTTTTTCTGCAGCCTCAGCATTCAATGAATGGGAAGCATTCAGTGCAGAGACTTCCCATTCATTCAGAAACTGCTGATAGTAAATATTTTTTTCTATCACCAATTTCTGAATGGGGAGGAGCCTCTGTAGTGAGTGCTACTCTCCATTCAGAAATTCATAAGTGAACAGGAAGTGATATAAATCACATCCTGTTCATTCATAACTGGGGACACATAGTACTATGTGTCCCCAGTTATTTGCAAACATTGGAGTGATCAGACGATCACTCCAGTGTTTGTTCCGCACACACAGAGGATCGGTAAATGTCACAGATATTTACCGATCCTCCGCTCGGCCATGCACACAGCCCCTGTCATCCTGAAACTGACAGGATGACAGCGGGTAAGGAGAGGAGCCGCAGGCTGTAGCCGCCCCGAGGATGAGCTGTGTCGGCCGCCTGGCGCCCTTGTTGCCATGGCGCCCTCTGCGGCCACACAGCTCAAACACACCAAAGGGCGACCCTGCACCTGGCTGTCTTGTGTGGCAGGGTATTACAAGATTGGCCGAACAGAACAGTTTAGTTTGGTATCAGTGACTCTGACCTTCGTTTATCTGGCATAGCTATGAATTTTAGCATAGGAATACATAAAGTCATAGTTCACCTTTTTAAGACTGACCCTGTTTCCATACTTATGGCAATGCAAATCACGTCCACCAACAAGGTGTGTTGGGGTGCCATTTAGTTCTTCTTTAATTCCTGTTTTTTGGATGCAGGTACATTCCTGTTGGCTTACTGGAACGCCTGCCTCAGAAGATCAATGACCGCCCTCCCTACTACATGGGGAGAGACTACATGGAGACATTAATGGCGAGCCAGAATGTGGGAGACTGGATTAAGATCAGGTAAGTAGTTTTGGAGCACTTGACCATCTTCTTTAGTTTCCATATCAGCAGCAATCTGAAGTATACAGTCACATCCCTTCCATTAGTGACAATGGTGTCCATCTAAGAGCTAGGAAAGCATTTTTTGGATAGCTTGAGTATTTATATATTTTTTGCTGTCTGTGTGCAGTTGGGGAGATTTCCAATGACATTTTGTCGCAAATGCACAACAGGATGAAAAAAAAACTCTAAAAAGGAAACCCCCTCTTTGTCACTAGAGCAGGTGCCCCCACTTTACATAGTTACATAGTATTTGAGGTTGAATAAAGACACAGGTCCATCAAGTTCAATCTTTGTGTGTATATGAATCCCTGTGTGGTCTAGTTTTTAACAGTACCTGTCCCCCTGTATGTTACAGTCTCTAATTGATTTTTGAATGATTCAATACGCTCAGCTGATATCACTGCTTGTGGCAGAAAGTTCCAAAATGTAACCACTCTGACTGAAAAGAAGCCCCTACGCCCTTTATGGATAAATCTTTTCTCCACCAGTTTTAGGTGGTGGCCTCTAGTCTTTGTTATGGAGTTTACCGTAAAAGGTTTATTGCTGATTTTGCGATCACCACTAAACATTTTTAACATTAAAATCATGTAGAATCTCTAGAAGGGAAGCTCTCCACTCTCGAGATTCCTGTTCTAGTGGTAACAAATGTATGATTTTCTCTCACTGTCTTTTCCACTGGTACCCAGGGCTTACATAGGGGGTGAATGTCTCTAGAGGGCACACAGACAGCAATAAAATAAAAGCCTGGCAAAGGATTTAGCACTCCTCCTTCCTTGGGGTACGAACCTCATGCAACACTCAGTGTGTCTTCATTGGAAGTTCATTGCAGACAGTTAGCAGTGCTATCCTTTGAGCACCATGCAGCGTAGGTCTATAAAATAGAACTTTGGCCAAACCGTTTTGGACTTCAGTTCTCTTTTGGGTCACAGGAGCACATTTACTGTTGTCCTCCTGTGACCCAAAACTCAGCATATAGCGGGCTATTGCCCACTATACTGTATGCTGACAATGCTGCAGCAGGGAAAGATCCTCTCTCGAGGCAATGCCAGCTATGCCCGCCACCCTCCCCTGTCTTTCCCTCTTGTCAGCGCTGGAGGAATAGAAAGAGAGGGGAGGGGTGGATCATTGCGAGGAGCCCCCACCCAGCTCCATCAGCCTAATGTCCAGGCAAATCTGTTTGTTTATACTGTATGCTAGATGATGGAACATTAAACCACTTGATAGTTTCTCATGTCCCTCAGTGATTCCAGTATTGCCGTCTCTGTGTTTGTGTTTCTAGATCTGGAACACAAGATCTGGCTGCAGCCATTCTGCATGGATCCTTATCTGCCAGATAGATATGTCATTTATTTTCTATCAAGAATAATATCTGTAAAAAAATAAGTCAAGGCAACTGGACTTGCTGTATTTTTCTTGGACGTTTCACTGGTCATGCGACCAGGCTTCTTAATTCAGAATGACTTCTTCAAAAATTATCTGGAAATAAATATGGTGAATGTTGCTCCAATCAACATAATCATGACGCTAAGGTGTTGATTTCATTTGCATAATTGGAGCTAGCAGGTGTTTTTCTCTTCAAGAAAAATACAGCAAGTTCAGTTGCCTTGACTTATTTTTACAGATATACCATGTGACCTGGATGAATGAGATCCTTCACCGACATATCAAGAATAATGCAACGAGAGGACTATGAAGTCCCTTGCTGTAGCAGGAGTTGTGAGACTCCAATGGGGGCAGCAGCATTGCTGGAGAACTTGGCACTGACTGTTGGGTTGCATCACTTTTTTTTAAATCATTGTGTGTTTCTATTTTGTTGCAGTGAGATGCTGCTGGGACCCGTTCCTCCGAACTTCACCTTCCTCCCAAAACACAAAGCAAATTCATACAAATGAGTCCTTTAATTTCGAAAAATTGACCGGCGGATGGATGTTTATTTTTATAAATCAATTAATTTAATGACTGTAAAGTACATTGTATTTGTTCCGTTAGAACCAAGCTGAGGTACAGCCTTGGGAGAATGCGTGTTTAGGAATGGATATAAGTGTATGTAAACCCAGCAAGACAAATTAAAGTCCATCTAAAGCCTAAAGTTTGTTTTTTCCCCTTTGCAGTGATAAACAGGCATTTAATGCAACTCGGCATGTTAAATGTCTTCAAAAATATATAATTTACCTATTTTTAATGTTTTGTTTTTTTTTAAAGATATTTTTATGGATGCTTTTCAAGTTTTAAGTCAATAAACAATGCACAAGAAAATACTCCTCTCTGTGTCTTTCTTCAATCGCCGTTACAGGAGAATAACATGTGCCACATGTATACAGGTGAAACTCAAATAATTAGAATATCGTGCAAAGTTCATTTATTTCACTAATGCAACTTAAAAGGTGAAACTAATATATGAGATAGACTCATTACATGCAAAGCAAGATAATTCAAGCCGTGATTTGTCATCATTGTGATGATTATGGCTTAAAGCTCATGAAAACCCCAAGAACCCCAAATCCACAACCCCAAAAAAGTAGATTATTACATGCAATCAATAAAACAAGGATTGTACATAGAACAATATCGGACCTCTGAAAAGTACAAGCATGCATATGTACTCGGTACTTGGTTTGGGCCCCTTTTGCAGCACTTACTGCAATTACTTTTGCACGATATTCTAATCGAGTTTCACCTGTACATAAAGACAAAATGCACCTAGAGAACCTGATGTAATTTTATGCATGGGAAGCGCCTGGGTGGGTTTAATCCAAGGGTCCCAAATAAGTTCAAATTTTAATGGCTTGTCTCTGGGCTGTGAGAGCGAGTTGGTATAGTGGAAGGTTGGACTTTACCAACCATATCCATTCTTTCATGGAGGGAGTGCCTGGGCTCTTCCAGGTGAGCAAAAAACCTTTTGAGTGTAGAAATGGTAGAACTTCAGCATATTTAGAGAAATATTCATCTTCCAGTATACCGAGGAAGCAGGTTTTAGGTTTTTGAATACCAGGCAGCCCTACAACAATTGAAATGAAATCACTTGGATCCAGTATGTCTGTTCATAAAGCACGTACTTCACTGCAGCAGCAGAAACTCATTGGAGAGGAGCACAGGCTCAGTTTGTGTAGTTTGAGTGGAATATACTATATCTGATGGAAGAGTTTAAATTGTATTAATCTGTCTCTGGAGGAAATGAAAGAAGCTATGGCTATCCACAAAACACCCAATCGTTGTGGAGGTTGAGTATGACATCAGTCTTTGGCTTTCTGATATCTAGAACGGAGAGTGAATATGTTTGCCTGATGAAGTGCTACTAGTGCTACCTTGTATGTTTAATGTCTAAATAAAGGGCGTTGGACCTTGGTGTGCGGGTGACTGGTTCTAGACTTGGATTCACGCGGCTCCATGTTATTGTATTGGGATTCCGGTCTGGAATGCGGTGGGAAAATAGACTGGTATTGCCATATGGAGGTATGGACATAGACAGAAGGGAGAATATGCAGGAGCCAGAGCATTGCCCCTGTGATTGATCCACTGACCTGGTTGCAATGCTTTCCTGCCTTCAATGCAGTGAAGAAGTGTGCATTTGTTGTTTTATAAAAGGTGGAATTTCCCTTTTAAGAAGTACAAAAAGCCATTTATGTGCAACTCGCAATAACCTGTAGAAAACAGTAAGATAATATGTAAGATTGAATAAAAACCAGGTACTATCCAGTTCAACCTATGTATGTGTGTGTGTGTGTGTTGAGAGTTGGACATTGGCAGATATCTTTGTGTGGAGTATGAAACCGGCCAGGGGAACTATGAGAACATGAGATAAGTGGAGGATCTAGTAGCAGTGGGAGAGATCTGAAACGCTGATATATGCGATCTACGGCCATCTGGTATGAGGTGGTCATATAGTTTTGAGCTTCTTATGGGAAACCTGTCACGAGAAGAAGTTTCAGTTCTGGTCTCCTCAGGGAATTGCCAGTTGCCTGGGTATTATGCTGACTCAAAGGACAGGGTTAGGTTTCTGGAACTACCCCTCTCACCTCCACAGCAGAGAAATCACTGAGGACGGTCAGTCCATTGATGTTTTTTTTTATCCTTGCTGCATTTGTGAGTATATTTTATATACTTCTTTTACCAATAAAAAGATTTTATTGCACCAGGTCAGGTGCCGGTGTTTTTTTTTTATGTGTGTGTGTGTGTGTGTCTGTATATTAAAACAATTGTATTTCACCTCCGTCATCAGAACAATTAGGGCCCATTCAATCCTGTCTGTTGTGGCAATGCATGTGTTCTATGCGTGCTGCTATTCATTGTGTTGTAGAGGCCAACAGGCAAAACGTCGCAGCACGCACACCATGTGTTGTGGCACACTGATTTTTTTTTTAAGTGGTCATGTTCGCTTTTTCATCCTTTGCAGTGTCTTGACAGCCCATTCATAATAATTGCCTTAACGCAATGTATGGTACGTTAACTCGTGCAATGAAATGCTTCAGCGTGAATGAGCCCTAAAATACTTCTGACTTTTTGCTTTGCGTCCCTGGATACATCACGTGGCCAAAGAAAACAAATATATTACTGGAAACAAGTTTTTTTTTCACTTAAAAATGAGTAAATCAAGTAAAACATTGGGGTGTGTTTATAAAGCAGAGAGTCTGACATTCAGTATTAGGTAAATGTTTCTGATGCATGTGAAAGTAGGGTTAAGGTCAGGGCTTTGTACAGATCACTCGAGTTCCTCCACTCAAACCCATCAAAACCGTGTCTTTATGGAGCTGGCTTTGTATACAGGAGCAGTGATGGTGCAACAGAAAAAAAAGTGTTCACCAAACTGTTATCACAAAGTTCCGATTGTCATTGTATAGTAATATTTGTCAGTGGAGATTGCGTGGCAATGTGCTAGACTTTATGCACCTGGTTTTGGAATGGAATGTCCAACAAGTTCATACAGGTGTGATGGTCAGGAGTCCTCACACTTTTGGCCATATAGTGTATGTAGAGGAGTCTGTCTTCCAGAGAGTCGGCTCTCATTGGTGCACGTGGGTGTGGACGGTATGCATTTGACTCCACTGCCATTGATGTCACCTGACCCCATTCAGGACTCTTTGCAAGTCAGCCTTTGTATACCTGCGGCTGGTACCGCACAACCCCCTCCCCCCCCCAGCATAGAGAACCATGACATAGATCATGTTGCACCATAGCATACTATGACCTGTGTACTTTACAGGTAAGAACCTGACTGATTGTCTTAGAGAGGCAAAGGTCGGTGCCATTTTGTGAAAGGCTTCGGGTAAACAAATACCTGTGATCAACATAACTGAAGATTTTTCTATTCATTTAAAGTAGACTAGCGTCCGGTTTTTAGGTTATGTGCATGTATGTTAAGTAATATCTAAACATGGAATGTTTATATGGACCACACCGTCTTAGTTTAGGCATCAGGGAGGATCAGCATGTAATTTCTGGAGTGAGATTCTGACTCGGATGACACAATCCTGGCACCAGTGCAATTCCTGTCTGCATTCACAAATGTCTGACACAGATCAGTCCTGGCTGCAGCCTCTCAGCTTGCAATTCATTACAAATGTAACATGTACAGACTGGTTACTGGGGACATGCCTCCTCCTCCTGCCTGTGTTCTATCAAAGTTTGTGACTGCGTTAGAATGGGTGACCGGTGACGTGGTCACACATTTTAACGTAATCCCGTCCAGTTTTTCGGCGGTGGAATGTGTGACCGGTCATGTCGCACATTTTAAAGTAACCCCACCCACTTTTTGAGTTGTGGAATATGTAACCGGCAAAAGAATTACAACACTTTCTCAGCTGTTTCAGGGCAGATCGGCATCGCAGATCGCATGTGCAGGAGAACCGATCTGCCCTGGAACAGCCGATCGGTCCTGAAATGTCATTTCTATCCGACTTTGACTGCGATCTCACATTCCACATAGTCAGATAGAAGTGACAGTTCAGGACTGATCAGCTGTTCCAGGGCAGATCGCTTCTCCTGCACATGCCATCTGCGGTGCCAATCTGCCCTGGAAAATCTGAGAAAGCGTTGGAATTCTACACCTTTTGCCGGTCACATATTCCACCGCTGAAAAAGTGGGCGTAAGTACGTTAAAATGTGAGATCGGTCACACATTCCAACCCAGTCACATTATTTGATAGAACACCTGCAGCAGACTGATTACATCATCTCAGCCTAGGCAAAGTCACTGGACTGGAGCTCAAGGATGGCCTTTAATGTAAAAAAACAGAAAATGGCAATGTAACATACAGGGATTCATTCATGTAGACTTGTAAAGTTAATGAAAGGTCCACTTTAAGGATTCAGCAACATGGCAAGAGAGTTGCTACAATTAGACTTCAATCCCTGTATAGTTACTATATCAGTTTTCTCTGGTGCTGCTCAGCCCCCTATACTGTTAGGTCAGTTCAAAGGATCCCGAGACAGATAACCTGCACCTGAGACTCCCAAAGCATCTGTTGGCCTTTAATCCTTTTTGCTGCAAGAGCTGTTCATTCTGAAAGCGGAGACCCTGCAGGATAAAAGACGGCAATTGCAATTTCTTTTTATACCATATTAGCACAACTGCCCACCATGCCCATCCCAGGCCTGAAGGAGGGGCAGCAGAGCCTGGGATTCATGGTGGGGGGGTATACGGTGCATGTGGAAGTAATCTTCCTGAATCAATTCCAGCCAACAGTCAGATGAAGTGTAAACACATTCCTGGCTGCCATGGCAGTGTGACAGAGCGTGTTTAAAGACCCATGCAGCCACTGGCCCTATGACAGGCACCAGGATTTACATGATTGTTTTATTTCTGAGCCGACATCTCAGTCCAGGGAGAAGGTGGGGACCCTGGATGATGTCTGAACAAAGATGACGCCGTCCTAACAAGAAAGCAGATGACGGAATTGTCGGGAGGGGAATATTATGATCTCTCTGATCAGAAAAAGGATCTTCAAATTGTTACCACAAAGTTCCATTCACACAAATTGTCTAAGAAGTAATTGTAAGGTTACATTCTTCAGTGGAGATTGCTTGGCTAGGTGCTTGACTTTATGCACCTGGTTTTGGAATGGGATGTCAAGCTCATATAGGCGTGATTGGCAGGTGTCCACAAACATTTGCCCATATAGTGTATAGAGGAGTCTGCCTTCCACAGAGTCAGCTCTCATTGGTTCAAGTAGCTGTGGACAGAACGCATGTGGCTTCACTGAACGAAGATGGCACCATCCCAACAAGAAGGCATGGTCAGGGGGATATTATGATTTCTGAGAGGTAATACCTGCAACTCTTCTATTTACATTACTTACCATTAGGGATGTCCCAATACCGGTACTAGCATTGGTATCGGGGGCGGATACCAGGCATTTTCATACCCAAACTGTTAAAACCAGCCCTTTAAAGTTTTTAAACCGCCACGCTGCCCGAGTTCCTGCACTTGTGGGAACCTCAGGCAACCTGCTGGAGACCTGGCAGGAGCTGTACTTCGCAGTGCCTGTATAGTTCTATATCTCAGGCTCCTCCTTTCCAACACAGCCATGGACACACACACACACACACACACACACACACACACACACACACACACACACACACACACACCCCCTTTCAGGCCGGCACCCACCCAATCAGCATAGCCACTGCCCGCAGAGATCCACATGCTGCCCAGGTGAGATCGGCACGCAGCCTGGTGAGATCTGTATTTAGCTCTGGTGAGAAACTGTCCTAAAATCATCAGTCTGTATTATTTTAGAAAAAATGTCACATGTCCCCTTTAAGAAAACATATCGGTCATTGGTATCGACAAGTACATGGTCTTGAAAAAGTGGTATCGGGACATCCCTACTCACCATCCACTAAACATTAATAAATGTATCTGATGTTCAGTCCACTTTAATTGCCCACATTTTAGATTTTCCCCATTATTCAAGTAAATGTTCTCATTCATGGAGCCAGCGCCCCTTGTAATTTTCTGATGGTTTGGTTTAATGGACTTTATTCCAATCTCTCACATTATAACTTTCTCCCAATAAAAGAAAAAGCCGCGCCTCTGCCCACAATTCATTTATTTAAAAAAATAAAAATGACTAATTGCACGCAAGCGGTTACAATTACAAGCGCTGCTGGGAATGAACGGCGAGTCGGTGCTGGGAATGTTGCATTTCTTCTGGGCTTTGGGTCTCCCTCAGATGCTCATAACGGATTGTATGAACTAGGGAGAAAGAGAAACAAGTCAGTGAAAAGGTTTCTGCGGACCGATCCATTCCCCTGCAGCCCACAGACATAAAGCTACATAGAACTAACGTTCCGTGCCGGCCTCATAGACCACCAATCTGTGCTACTACAGATACACCGTGAGCACCCAGCCCAATGCAAGACTCTTCTCTCTGCTCAATGGAGGTTTCATTCAATCATTGCGGTCTTCAGGAGGTTAACAAAAATATTTAAAGGCTAAGTGCGCCTTCCTGACCATGTTTCATGTTATTCTGGGTGAAAGATGGCCAGATTGGCCCGCACACTTCCAGCGGCTGATCTCCCCTCCAATCACTGAAAGCGGAGCTGATGTGTATTACATTACTTTCAGTGTGTCATTTCTCCGGCTGTTGTAGCTGGAGAAGAAGCTAGTGAACCAGATCTCTGCTTCACCAGCTTCTTTGGGGGTCCCCAGGTGACATTAGGAGCCTAATAGACCTCTGATGTCTCCATAAATAGGACCTGTCACTGTATATGTCCTATCACATGGGGGACTTGTTAGCCCCCTATGTG
This sequence comes from Nanorana parkeri, assembly GCF_000935625.1. Lineage (NCBI taxonomy): Eukaryota > Metazoa > Chordata > Amphibia > Anura > Dicroglossidae > Nanorana > Nanorana parkeri. The sequence continues at coordinate 1,174,083 of NW_017306442.1, read as the reverse complement.
AGAGCAATAAATGTAAGTGTTTAGAAACTTTTTTTTTCTTTTTATGCAACATTCAAATTTTATTTTTTTAAAGTCCCCCGCCTACCTGTGAAGACGATTGCGTCACATGTTACATATCCCTGTGATCGTGAGTGCGAGCAATATTTTTAGGACCATCAATCACTGTTAACACTAAATTGATGAGCGGTAAAAGCGTCGCCTATGGGCAATTTTGGGTATGGAAGTTTTTTTTGCGATTTCGCAGGTGCACGCAATTTTAAGGCGTGACATGTTGGTGTCTATTTACCCGACGTGCAGAAGAATCCTACCGCACTCCTTACTGGTATGTCCCTTGCGGTGGGTGCTGCAGTGATTACTATTTGGATCTGAAGCAGCGCCATCCGCAAAGTATGTCACCAGCACACCGTCACGCAGTGATCATTTTATTGATGCACACACATCTTGTCACATTGCAATGTTTCGGGGCCACTCAGGGTCCCATCATCAGACATGACAAAATTATGAAGGCACCCCGAGTGGCCCCGAAACGTTGCAATGTAACAAGATGGGTGTGTGTGTGTGTGTGTGTGCGCGCGCGCGCATCAATAAAATGATCACTGCTTGAAGATTGAACCATGGTGTGCTGGTGACATACTTTACCATTTACCCGGCAAAAGGTGTCGAATTGAAAGCTTTCCCAGCTGTTCCAGGGCAGATCGGTTCTCCTGCACATGCCATCTGCGGTGCCAATCTGCCCTGGAACAGCTGGAAAAGCTTTCAATTAGACACCTTTTGCCGGTCACATATTTTAACCCCGGAAAAAATGGGCGTGATTACATTAGGATTACGGTCACACATTACATTACGGTCACACATTCTAACGCAGCCACAAACTTTGATAGAACAAGGGGGGTTGAACACCCCAGACTTCAAGTGTTAACACGTCCCCTCCATTGTACACACAGGGGGAGTGGCCAGAATTGGTCCATGTCTTTGTTTTTTCCCCGCATGTAGTACTCACATCATCATACATGAAATTCACCATTCCCTGCTGTGACGCGTCTCTCCTTCTGAAGGTTTCTGCAAGCAACACAAACATAGGTCAGTAATACAATAGTCTGCCTGTAGAGTTCCCCTTTAATCCCACAGGCTGGCGACATACCCGTCAGGGCTCGCAGCTTCACACAACAAGTGATGTAGTCATCGAACCCAATTCTGCCGTGATTGCTGTACCTCCTGGTGATGATGTTCAGAGCTTGTGGGCTCAATCTAAAGCCTGGAAGAAAAAAAAAAAGCTTAACTTCCATTTGTCTGTACTGATCTACAGTCATTACAGTGGGAGGGACCCAGCAGACTCCACCCACTACAGGCTGCCTGCAGAAAAATACAGGAGGGGCGGAGACTAGACCAACCACTCTGCACAAGAACAGCGAGCAGCAGTGAGCGGTCACAGGAAGCTCCAAGTGTCACACTGAATGACTGCACAGATCTGGAAGATATACACAAAGCTCACCCAGATCGAAGGAAGAACACACATGACTCCTATACGAGGACAATATTTGCTTAGCCCAGATGCAGCTTGAAGTTCTCTTTGTACCTACCCATAGATCCCAGAGACCTGTGGAGCTCCATCCCATCTATTGTTCCGCTCCGGTTTGCGTCCATGACCATGAAGTTCTGTCTCCAGCCATTCAATACCATCCCCAGTTCTTTAAACTCATTGAAGCCCATCTTGCCCGACATGTCCCTCTATATAATGAATCATTAAGGAAGAACACAGAAAAGTCCCGGAGCGCGGCATTAATCACACCGACTTCAACACCAAAACCAAGGGTTGGCAAGTACCGGACTGCAACTGTGGCGAGACTACAAATCCCGTCTGGTCTCTGCGAGTCATGTCTACCCCCTGTTCTGGAAGTCATGCCTCTGGCACTCAGAGTCTTGCAATGCACCATGGGACTTGTAGTTCTACAACAGCTGAAGTGCTGAGGTTGCCTGCCACTGACCTACACAGTGCAGATTGCAGTTGTGATAGCAAGGAGCAGAAAAAAAAACAAATAACAAAAGGTGGGGTGGGGTGGGGGTGGGCGGGGGAGTACAATCTGTATTGGGCAAATATGTGCAATCCTCCTCTGGCAGTATTGTGATCCAGGCCACCCCTGGCAGGCAGCACGGGAAGGTCGGTAACCTGATTTTATAAAAAGATTTTTTAAAGGAAATCCGTCATAAAAGAAGGCACTCTTCCTGAAAAACGCTACTTTACTGGCTGCTACACGGACCCTTTAAAGTTTAAACTTTAATACTTTGAGCCACTGACTTTAAACAAGCACACACATAATGGCTTTTGGCTTTGCTCCTTTGCAGGTTGGATATTGAAAGTACTGACAAAGTGGCATAACAGCCAAGCACCTGGCATGTTCCAACAATGAAAGCCCCTGGATTCCTCTAATGACGGGTTTACTTTCAGCAATCAAGACTGGTATCTGGCCCAGCTCAACCTGTGACTGGCCAGCATAGAAGCATCTCCAATTGTGAGGTATCTCTGGGCTCTTACTTCCTTTTAGCAAGCATCCAGTTTTAGACCAACAGCACTATGCAGTGCAATAGAAGCCGAATTACAGCACCACCCACCACTCTAGAACAGGGGTAGCCAAACGCCGACCCTCCAGCTGTGGTGGAACTACAAAGCCCATGAGGCGTTGCAGGATTCTCACAGCCACGACTCCTGGAGAGAGATGCATCATGGGATTTGTAGTTTCACCACAGCTGGAGGGCCAGAGTTTGGCTACCCCTGCTCTACTACACCACTAGCGAGGCACCCCTGGACTCTACTTCCTGTTAGCGAGCATCCATTATTAAACTAACAGCACTGTGCAGTACGAATTACAGCACCGCTACTCTCTCAAACTCCACTAGTGAGGTATTTGTGAGCTCTTATTTCCTGTTAGCAAGCACCCATTGTTAGACTAGCAGCACTGTGCAGTAGAAGTCGGATTCCAGCACCACCCCTGCTATGTAGAGGTTTACAGGAAGCTAATATAAAGACAGACGGATGTACCGTTTTTTGCACACATGCTGCATTAAAAGAAAGTCACATCCTGGTACAGTTCTGCTTCACACACAGAATTTCAGGAATTTGGCAGAACTGAATAGATTTAAATGGATGGGATACGGCGTGGAATGTTTCCCGGCACACAGCTCACCATTTCACAATACAATAGCCGACTGGCAGTTTTCAGCTTCCTGTTGCCCATAGGGGGGAGCCAATGCATTACATCAGGGGTGGGCAACTCTGGCCCTCCAGCTGTGCTTTCACTACAAATCCCAACATGCCTCTGGGAGTCACGCCTGTAACAGTCAGTCTCGCAATGACTTGTAGTTCCACAACAGTGGGAGGGCTGGAGTTTGCCTGCCCCTGCTTTAGCCTAAAGGGGACACCAATGCATTTCAATGCAACCTCGGCACTTAAACCTACAAATCCCACCATGCCTGGGAGTCATGCCTGTGGATGTCAGAGTCTTGCAATGCCTCATGGGAGTTGTAATTCCACAACAGCTGCAGTGCCAAGGTTGCCCACCCCAGCATTACAGACTGCAGAGGGCAGTAAGTGTGAGGAAAGCAGAAACCCTTCTTTTTAGTTTTGATAAGAGTAGAGAAAAGGTTAACCCAATGAATTGCTTTTTTTTTTTGCTGTGTGTCCCATCTGGGAAATTTCCCTTCACTTCCTGTCCCAAAAGGCACAATAGGAAGAAGGAGGAGATCTCTACAGAATGATGGGAAACCCCCTCTTACATCGTCGTCACCAGAACAGGTTTCCCCATTGCAAGATTTCCTCTTTGTACTGAAGAAACCAGAACAGCGAGGGTGAAGGACTAAGGACAAAGAAGGAAGGAATCAGGCGCCGTTCACACTTGGCGTTCTGTGAATGCATGTTGTGTTCGCTCGTGTTTTTTGCTGCACATCACCCATTGATTTCAATGGGTGCCACACGCATGACAAATGCAGCAAAGAAGCTCATGCAGCAAACTCTGCTGCAAGTGTACCACGTTTTTGACCACATGTATGTGCACGTTTAAGGCCCCATTCACAATTGAGCGACTTGCGATATTGAGCGACTTGCGATATTGAGCGACTTTTTCCTATTGGGCTGTATGCAATCAGGAGCAAAATCGCTCGAAAGAAGGGTCATGTAGGAGCGACAAGCTACAGCGACGAGCTACAAGTGATATTGAGTGGCGAGATGTGAACAGCTCCATTGAAATGGTTTGGAGAAGCTACATAGAGCGATATCGTGTGGAAATATGAGCGATATCGCTGCAAAAAAAAAAAAAATCGCTTGATAAATCGCTCAGTGTGAATGGGGCCTAACGCGTTTTACCTGTGCGTTTGAGGTGCCATTAACAATGGTACCGCAAGCGAGTCACTTTAAAAAAAAAAAAGAGTTGTAGGAACGTGCGTCAATGTGCGTGTTTGGCGCGTTATTATTATTATACAGGATTTATATATCGCCAACAGTTTGCGCAGCGCTTAACAATATAGGGAAGACATTAACGCGAAGGTGCGAATGGGGGCTAATAGAGAGGGATGAATCTTCCCAGCAAAGGCAGACCGCAATAAAAACATGACAGGGGCTCCCATCCAATCCACATTGTATTCAAAGATAAAAACACCCAAAACATTGTTACATTGTAACTGCCACTGTCAAAACCCGGAAGACCGACTCTACAGCATGAGGGCATCTGGAGTGCAGTACTTGGATCGGGTATAGGTGACCGATCTTGTAATAGGGCAGAGCAGCTGGAGGTGACATATAGACGACATGACCTGTTTCCCAGATCAGGGAAATGAAGTCTAACATAACAGAGGAAGAACTGCAATTGTAGATAAGAAGAAGGATACGTCCAACATGGAGATCATCACTCTGCAGGTTTCCAGGTTAAAGGCTGTAAAGACAAAGCAAAATAATCAGGTTCATAGCATGAACAAGGGCAGGTATATGACCGGGAATTCAGGCCCCCTCCAGTGCAGTTTGGTGAGGAGAGTCCCTTTAAGTCAGAGGTGGGCAAACGCTGGCCCTCCCTCCTGTGGTGTAACTGCGAGAAGCTCATAGTGTGCAGTGAAATCAGCTGGAACCTGTAAGGTGCTGTAATACATACAAGTCAGCTTTGGTTCAAACAGATCTCATATAGTAAATTTGTAGCCAATATCTACATTGTGCTTCCTGATCACAAATAAATATCTGAACCATGGCTACATAAACCTAATAAAGTGATTATTTCATTGAGGACCTCCCCGCTGCCCCAGCCCCCCTTCCTGTGCGGAGTAAGGGACCTCCCCGCTGCCCCAGCCCCCCTTCCTGTGCGGTTCCCTCTCTGCCTCCCCCCTGTGCAGAGAAAGGCCTTGCTCCAGCTGCTTACGTTTGTATGATCCAGACATGCCAGATTGTGAGAGACATCTCTGCAGCTCTTCAGCATCTATCTGTCCATCCTGCAAGAGAAGAGCCCTGGTCACAGCAGGTGTGGTGACTGCATTAGTTTTCATTCTTTTCTAACTGCTGATCCTGCCAGTAACACTTCCTGTCCTAGGGTGACAACAGTCACTAGCTGCACTGTATCTATGGAGGAGCAGAGATTGTCACTCTAGGACAGGAAGTGTGTTAGGTCCACAGAGCACAGGACAGCACTGGGTTTCTAACAGAATTAACAGGGGTTTTTTTTTTTATTAACACTAATAAAACAAATAACGAAAATGTCTTTAATGATATATTTAACAGGCCAAAGTGGAGCAAATGAGAGGAATTCATGGCCAAGAGTTATGTACACTTTAAGGAATTTTTTTATATAGTTACTTGCAGGCTTTTCAGCAAAAGTGGATTTGAAAAACAACTGATGGCTATGTTTATGCTTAAAAGAGAACTATGAGGCTATCTTATATACCTTGTCAAAATATGGTCAAAAATTCTGCCAAAATAGATCTATAGATAGATATATAGATAGATAGATAGATATATAACACAAGCCCTTCAGGCCGAGCCATCTGACAGAAATGACTATTCTACTTTCCGGATGGAAGGATATGTTTCCTCGGATAGGTCACATTCCTGGGGTGATGGAATATTAAACTCACCTGGCCTGCTATTTGTAGGAAGTAGCCATACATAGGATCTTGTTGTGGGTATCCACCGGGTGCCGGTACAAACTGTGTAAAAAGAAAAATATGAATTACGTGTCTGGCTCAGAATCACACACATTCCACATTTTCAAGATATGGTCTGAAGATGTTGTTCATTTTCTCATACTGATCCACCATGGTAGAGTCAAACCGTATGAACTTTTAATAATCTGGAACTTGTGTAATCCCCCCCATCCTCATGGAGACCCCTCAGGTGGCCATATTTATTTTCCCTGCACTGATCCCGTGTGCAGCCCTGGGGAAAGTCATGGGACATACAGATATATTTACCCCCTGTCCTCCTTTTATGTAGTGGTGCCGAAGAGGCCAATTGCCAGACTGAAGCAGTGTCCCATGGGGATATTGAAGAAGTTGAAAAGAAAGCCGACGATCAAGGAAGGAAGGAAGGAAGGAAGGAAGGAAGGAAGTAAGGAAGGCACAGAATAACAGGAAGAGAAGAAGAAAGAGAAAGGATAAAAAGGAAGGGAAGAAAGGAAGGGAAGAAGCAAGGTAGAAAAGAAAGGAAGGGAGGGGGGTGAAGAAGAAAAGGGAAGGATAAAAAGGGAGGAAGAAAGGTAGGGAAGAAGGGAGAAAGAAAAGGAAGAGAGGAAGGTAGGAAGAAAGGGAGGGGAAAAAAAAAAAAACAACACAGAAGGAGAGGAAAGCTGGCTCACAGGTCCCTCCTGTGGCTAGTCACAGGGTCTGCTCTGCCATGGCAGGGAGGGAACTCAATGTTTAGGCAGAGTTGCTCATTGGCTGCCTCATTCTAAATATTTCCCAGGAGTCTTTGGCAGAGATCACATGACCATTACTACTTGACCATCATTCATCCTACTGCTACAATTTTTATATTAAAAATGGAAGAAAAAAAAAAAAAAAAAAAAAAACCACACACAGACACAGACTGTGACGTATAGTCAGAGCTGTAAACTCACACGATCTCATTCCAGGAGTCTTCAATAAAACCTCAAGTGAGAGGAATAGAGACCCGGCCACTGCTCACCTCTATCGGCAAAATTCTAACTGCCTGGCTATCTCTGGCTTCAGTACTCCCCAAGGCACTGACCCCAGGACATGATAACTATTGAATAATAATGCAAAGCTCCTGATCTGAACACTTGTTCCAGGTCACGTCAGAAAGTATTTAGGTCCATAAGTCAGCATAGCAGCCAGGCAACTATCATTTATAGAAGAGGTCCTCAATGGCAGCCTCCGAGTTTCTCTAACTACAGGTTCCCTTTCAAGTAATACAAGATGATGCAATCAACACCCACCTCTGAACTATCAGTTATGGGTAGACTGATTACTTAGATTGGCCATTGAGGGCTTGGATTCCAGCTGAATTAGATGAAATGTGTGCATTGGGTGGCCATGTCCGCACCACTCATCCCATCAGCCATTGTTCAGGTATGTAGGCGGTCATCTACAATAGCCGGCAGGTGGGGATTCCTCCATCTACACCGTTTAGCATGGCTGCAGGAATCAATAGATTTTTTTTCTCATTTAACCCGTGGGCTGAATGAGAGAAAATGAGCCAGTTCTGTAGAAATACTACAGGATCTGCAAGGTGGATGGGAGCGGCACCACCTAGTACTGCTGAACAATGACGGCAATGGGTGGATATAGAGTTTCACTGGCAGGTCGGCTACAAATGCATCCAGGAAATATCACTCTCATACCATGAAGTGTTCTCCTCCCCAGCACGGTATTCAGAGTTTTGTTCAGCTAGAACAAAAAAAAACTAAATCCCCTTTAACACCCCCAGCATGACCCGGAGCTACAAGTCCGCATGCCTTCTATTCTTCCATGTAGCAGAGACATTTATCAGCAATCAAACCACCCCGAGTCATGCAGCGGATCAGTAGGGGTTGAAGAATTTGGTCATCCAGAAGTGTGCATCTGCCCAAACCCAGAAGGAAGCAGTCAGCGCCGGCCCAATCAGCCGTGGGCCCTAGGCATCCCCCGCCCTGCAATTACACTTAAGGAGAACTATGGGGTAAGTGAATTACACTCATCCTCATAGATAGAGCTGGCGTGCGATATTGAAACTGACACCTTGGCTCTATTAATTAGGAAGTGGAGGAACTGGCAAGGGAGGAGGCGGGCACAGCGGGATAGGCAGAGCCCGCTGTCAATCAGCCAGCTGGATCGTGACGGTATTGCTGTGGTCTGTCCCGGTTACGGCGTTCTCAGCATAAAGCGGGAAATCGCCCAATATATACTGAGCTTTGGGTCACGGGAGGTGGTTAGTATATATCCTCCCGTGACCCTAAAGAGAACTATGGGATAAAAAAAAGAAGATTACCTCATGGTAGTAAACATCCCACATAAAAGCATTGCCCTTATATGGTCACAGAACCGTATTTGGTCAATGACACCGACCAAAATCGGGCCATGTGACTTTCAGACTTTCTATTCGAACAGTCGTCTGTTTGTAGGTTGGCTGTATAAATAAAGATTGATGAAGACACTGATCTTCTCTCTGATGTTAATATTTCTTCACCAGATCCCAGCAATTGGTAGAGATCAATGCACTGGCACTGCATTGCTGTCAGATTTCACCAAACATGGGGAGTGAAGGGTATATTTTTAGACATCGGTTGCTATAGTACATACATACATACATAGCCGTCTCCTAGCAATAGGCAGAGTCTCAATAAAAAGTCATCACACACCTTCCATATACCTCACTTTATGGTTTGTGTGACCTTAGAAATATTTGTTTATAGCAACCATGGAGCATTGACCTCAAAGGCAACCTGTGCTCTGCCCGGGCAGGGAAAAGTTTTACTTTAACCACTTCCTGGCCGGAGTCATTTCTCGATATACACACACCTGAATTTTTGGCTAGAAAAACAGCTTCAGACCCCCAAAGCAATTATATATTTTATAAAAGCAGAGTCGCATTTTTTTTTTATTTCGCACGGTATTTGCACAAACGTTTATCAAACCAGTATTTCTAAGATAAAGTACACTAAAATAAAATTTAATGCACAGAAACAGAAAAGAATACCCAATTTTGGGGTAAAACATAAAAGACGGGGTCCCATCGGGTAAATGGATACCAAACACGTCAAGCCTTAAAACTGTGTGCGCCCATGAAACCTCAAAAAAACGACAATACCCAAAATTTCCATAGGCGACGCTTGAAAAGCTTTTACGGCTCATCAGTTTAGGGTTATCAGTGATTGATGGCTCTAGAATTATTGCTCTCACTCAGACGCTCGCGGCGAAATGCAACATGTGGCTCAATGTTTGCGTTTGTAGGTGCGTGTACGTGGGGGCGGGGAACTTTAAAAAAAAAAAAGAAAAAGAAAAAAACACTTTTATAAATTACTTTCATTTTTTTTTAAACACTTTTATTGCCATCACATAGGGGGCTAACGATCCCCCTATGTAATAGCAGATAGGGTATGACAGGTCCCTTTTATGGAGATATCAGGGGCCCGTCAGGCCCTTAATGTCACCTAGGGACCCCAAAGAAGCTGATAAAGCACAGATCTGCTTCACCAGCTTCTTCTCCTGGCTGCAGGAGCCGGAGAATGTGTACAGTGACACTGGAAGAGATGTAATACACATCACTTCCGGGTCCAGTGATTGGAGGAGACATCAGCAGGCTATAAGTGGGACTTTATAGAGATTTGCATAATACCTTCTAAGAACCAGCCCACTGCTTGCACAGGGCTGAGGGCTCCGGAGGCAGGGTGCAGGAATGTCTTCAGGAAGCCATGTACAGCACTCTGCCATCCCCTCCCACCAGCCGTGATCTGCCTGCATCGCATAGAGGAACACAGAAACCCAGCAATGGCATCACGGGGTCAAAAATAAGGTATACAATGACAAGTGAAAGGTTTTATGTGATTATCACGCAAATGGAGGTAGAAAAAGAAGAAACCAGGGATGATCAGATCAAGTGACATTTGCTAGCACTGGAATTGTTTATTACATTCGGGTCTTTCCAAGTTGCTGGGATATCTCTGCAATGGTTTTCATTTCCCCACACAGAGTAGGGAACAGATAGGTCAGAGTCAGGGTTGAGATTTGTACAATACAATGCCAACCAATCTGAGCCCAATACCATATCAGACAGCCATAAACAGTCACCCTACCCAAATGCAAAGTCCAAGCATGACAGATACTCACCCTGTAACTAATCCCTATTATACGTGATGTGTAAACATTGTAAAATATTTACACACAGCACAGACGTCAGTGTTCCCACCTACCATACTGCTCACTTCATAACGTCTTCCAGGGCAGCCATACATCGCCTGATACCGGTCTCATACGAATGCCACATTGAACCATACACTCCCTACCAGGGGCACGACTACAGATCATGGGGCCCCATAGCAAAGTTGTGATGGAACAAAACATGAGCTGTAGATATCATATAAATAATAATAATAATAATAATAATAATAATAATAATAATAATAATAATAATAAATTACCATCACATTATTTTATATTGCGACATAACTGTCAGCACTCCTGCGCACAATTCCTCTATAACCTCAATATGTGCTGGGGTTGCAGAACTACAATCAGTTTTCAGGTGAGGAGACACCCTGGGATTTTTACAGCATATGATAGGCATACAGGGTTAATTTCAGTGCTGGCCGGGATGACCAGAAGCTTTCAGGTCTCGTTCACACCTAGGCGTATTGCATATGCGCGTCTGTCGCGCGTTTTTTTAACCGCGATTCGCGGCAAAAAAGTCACGCGACAAACGCGCGTTTCCGAGGGCTACTTGGCTGTATCCCAATGGAAACGCGCAACAAAACGGCCCGTTTTGTAGCGCGTTAGGGACGGGCGGAAATACGCCAAGGTGGGAACGAGACCATTGAATACAATGGGATTTATATTGTTGAGCGTTTTGTAGAGCGTTCATCGAGCGTAGAACGCGCTACAAAACGTTCAGGTGTGAACGAGGGCTAAGGGCAATACATCTTCACTGATGAGACAGCTAAACAAACTCTCCACACTTACACAACCTGCAAAGGGGGATCTGCAACTAGTGACAAGGATTCTAAAGACACTTCCTGAATGCTTGACCACAAAGATTCTAAAGACGCCTCCTGAACGTCCGATGTCTTCATTGGAAAGGTCACTGGGGGTTGAGGGTCAACAACAACCTCTGTAATCCCTAAGTTGACCCTGTATCTAAACCAGTGATAGATATGCGTTGTATTCACATGCACACATATTAAAATGCCTCAACAGTCCTCCTTTTAGGGTCCCCTCCCACCTCCAGGCCCCATAGTACATGTCATAATACACTACTGGCCCCTACTGACAGCATATGCACTTAGAGCCCAAACACTGGTGCAAATAGGCCCTTACCGTTTATGAAAATAATTGTTAGCTGCAGCCCTAGAATTTCATAATCTATTAGTCACCCGATATTTTTTCGATTAATCGATTTGGTTGCATTAAAAAAATAAATAACTCTCTCCACCAACTAATCGATAACGAGAATAGTTGCCAACAAGGAAATGTTGGCTTTTGGAGACATTTCAGCCGGGTCTACTCTTCAAAAGGAGTATAGTCTGATGGCACGGGCAAATATCTACACTCTTCTTAACTAGTTTCGCTTTTATTTGGAACTTGAGACTGGTGACAGGTTCACTTTAAACATCCTCGTTAGCATACTTGATGTGAACGTCTGCAAAGCCCGACATTACTCTAATCCACAGGATGTGACAATGTTATTACTGGACCACAAAAGGGAAGTTGTTACTTCATCAACCAAGTTAGCACTGTTTTGTCAGGTCACCACGAGTGCTAAAAGTATTACTAAAGTCACAAAAAGTGTTTCATTATAAAATGTATTAAATTATGTGATTATGTGAAAAATGTGTGGGTTTAAAAACAAACATATACATACATGAAAACATTCTACAATACGTCGCCTAAAGACACGACTGAAGAACGTTCCTTTTTTGCCCACACATCCGCACAGATCGAAAGTTCAGATATTCGCAGAGTGAAGGGTCCTGCAGATATTTTGTAATACTTTAGATTATTTATAAACTAACATATCGTTACATTGTAAACAGGACAATGTATTCATCTTTTGGCCTCATTCACACTGAGCGCACCGATCCCGGGAGGGACAGGTGCTGCGTGTAGCGGCCCGTTTTTTCCTACAGGAGGACGCGGCTGTACGCGCAGGTTCGGGTGTCCTCGCTTGTATGGATCCTGTTTGCGTCTAAGTGGGGACACCCGGACCTGCATGCATGTGCAGTTCGGGTGTCCGTATGACACCGTACAGCCATAGGGAAGAACAGGCTGCTGCGTGCACTCACACGCAGCACCTGTCCCTCCCGGGATCGGCTGTTTACGGGCGTGCACGCCACATGGACAAGTACATCCTACGTGAATGAGGCCTAAGGGTAGGATCACACCTGGGCGTTTTTCAGCGCTGAAAAAACGCTCAGCAAGTGAAATCCCATAATTCCCTATGGGCATGGTTCCCACCTGGGCGTACTTCAGCACGTCGAAACGTGCTGAAAAACGCCCTACGCCCAAACAAGTACATGAGCTTCTTTTGGGGCGTTTTTCCACGCGTATCCATTAGGATACAGCCGGACCGCTCTCGTAAATGCGCGTTTGACGCGCGTTGTGGACTGCAAATCGTGTAAAAAAAAACGCGTATTATGAACGCCCAGGTGTGAACCCAGTCTAAATGTCAGCTTTAAAAAAGGAAAAACATGAATAATGACCTAAAATGTTCCAAATGTAATGCTGACAAAGACAGAATATTCTTCTGAAGCCAATCAATGCACCAAATCACTTCAGGGACAAACCTCCAAGAACTGTCCCTGGAAATCTGAGGCGATCGCCGGTGGGGTCGCCTAGCAGTCAGGAAGAATGGATTATTGATCGGATTAGCTTTTATCTCAATGGAATTGGGGCTGGATGATCAGTTTCTCACGTGTATGGCCAGCGCAAGACAAATTTATTTCTATGCAAAAGGAAGGAGGAGGATCTTGGGGGAAGAGGAGGTTGGTAGCCGCTGGGCTGCGTATCTCAGGGCAGAATGCGCAGAGGAGATGGCTTCCAGCCTGATTAACCCTTTCCTGACCCACCATTTATTTTTAAAGCCTAGACCCCCC
>NW_017306442.1:1147871-1160203 GCF_000935625.1 Nanorana parkeri | reverse complement strand
CCCCCAGACCAGGTTTGCAGCATCAGTTCACATATATTCCATGTATATAATATATAGTATTAAATATATCTGGATTGACAGCAGGTCTCAGAACCAGGAACATGCACTAGATCTCTGCTCCAAGGTTATCTGGGGCCGTATTTACACCAGCCCCATTGGGTTCGATTAACCCTTCCTAACCACATTTTTTTGAAGCCCAGGCCACCAGATCAAGTTTGCAATGTCAGCTAACTTGACAATAATTATAGGACTAATATTTCTGATTGACAGCGGCGGGTCTAAGAACTAGGAACACGCACAGCTACACACTCCTAGTTCCTTGCTGCACTGTTAGTTAGGGCTCATCCACGTCAGCCCTGTTGGGTGGCACTGGGCAGTGATGCTCAACCAATAAAGAAGGCAACTTTGCTTTATGTCCTATTGCTGCAATTACAGCAACGCAGCATGTTGACATGGAAAAAAAAAAAAAAAAACTTTACATCACAGCACTAAATAAAGTGTAATTTAAATAAAGTTTGTTTTTTTTTAAAAAGGAAAAAAAAAAAAAAAACACATCAAACGTGCACACTGCACACTGCAACATGCATTGGTGTGAATTGAGTGCTCCACGTTCTCACAGCAAGCGGCTGCTTTAAATTTGGACTTTTGAAGTTGTATTTTGGTCACAGAGGGGCTGATGTCCTCCCTGAGCACTTTATACCAGCAGGTATCTGACTGTCCACACAGACCTGACACTGTCACATGACAGGTCCGCTTGTCTGTGCTCTGCAAACTGTTCTTTGCACAATTCCACCACTTTGTAAATTGGCAAAACCATCACAAAGCATCCCAACATGACACTCTGCATGCTACACACATACAGGTAGGAGAGGACACTGCATAGAACCAGGCTACAATCCCCCCTGGACCACTGTACAGTGCACGAATGTGTCAGTGCTTTATTCCCGGATCCCACAGTGATGAAACTCACCCCACCGGCCGGGTAGTAGCCCCCTCCTCCTGGATAAGCCATCAGTGCAACTGCAGAGCTGAACCTGTAGACTGGGTGTACACACCGGTGACTTCACCCAGATAAACAGCAAGCTGTGGCCCCGCCCCCTGTGCTCTCAACGAGGGGTGTGCGCTGGACCACAAGGCGTGGCCTCGCTCCCTCTGCGCTGAATTATGGCTGAGCGGTGCACAGCAAGTTGTAGCCACGCCCCCTTTGCGCTGAATTATGGCTGGGCGGTGTATTGCAAGGCGTGGCCCCGCTCCCTCTTCGCTCAACTAGGGGTGGGCGGTATGTCACAACTTATGACCACGCCCCTATACTCTGAACGACGAATGGACGGTGTTCTATCAAAGTATAGCCCCGCCCTCTATGCTCTTCGTGGCCCCGCCCCATCTTCATCGGCATTCCTGAGAGGGCGGAGCTCTGCTATCTTTCTTCCCAGGGGGTCTGTGGTCACGTGTACAGAGGGACCGCTCCTCATTCTGCAATGCATGGGTTCAAGGGGAATAAAATACTAATAGCAATGGCTGCTGCCACTGGTCAGTGGAATCTCTGCATGTGTCTGTGTGTAGCAGGGCATTATACTGTGTTAGCTAGAGGGGGCGATTCAGCAAAACAATGTAAATAGATCCCACTCGAGCACGATATTTCCCACTATGAATGATGCTTTGCTAAATGTGAAAGTTTATAAAAAAGTCAATTCACTAACAAAATTGTTATTCATGGCTTGGTGTAGGCGCTCCATGTTTTAGCCAGCGTTCACACCTGCGCGTTATGTCATGTTCGTGTGCTGCGCGCCCCCATTGAGTTCAATAGAGCCTGAACGCTTGACAAACGCAGCAAAAAAGCTCATGTTGCAGATTTTGTAACACGTGTCCCGCATTTTTCCTTAACGCATTTGGGGTGCCATTAGAAATGAATGACAATGCAAGTGCGTTGCGTGTTTTGCCACGTTTCCGGCAACGCCTGCCAAACGCGCATGAAAACGTGCACTTTGGCACATGTCTACCGAACATGCAGGTGTGAATGCGGACTAAGGAATGTACGAAATAACTATGCGGGGAACTCGGCGCTCACATAGAATTGATTTCTATGTGAGCTGTTCACACTGCAACGGAGCAGAAAGGTGTAGTGTAGAAAGGAGCACAGCAGAGGGGTGTGGAGTAGAAAGGTGTGGAACAGAGAGGTGCAGAATGGAAAGGTACGGAAAAGAGGGGTGCAGGACAGAGAGGTGCGGTGTAGAAAGGTGCAGAGGAGAGGGGTGTGGAGAGAGGTGCAGGGCAGAGGGGGGCGGAGAAGAAAGGTGCAGAGGGTGTGGAGTAGAAAGGTGCAAAGTAGAGGGGTGCAGAGTAGAAAGGTGCAGAGTAATGCAGAACAGAGGGGTGTGGAGAAGAAAGGTGCAGAACAGAGGGGTATGGAGTAGAAAGGTGCAGAGGGGTATCTAGTAGAGGGGTGCAGAGCAGAGAGGAGCGGAGCAGAGGGGTATGGCATAGAAAGGTGCAGGGCAGAGGGGTGCAGTGCAGAGCGGAGCAGAGGGGTATGTCATAGAAAGGTGCAGGGCAGAGGGGTGCAGAGCAGAGGGGTATGGAGTAGAAAGGTGCAGGGCAGAGGGGTGCAGAGCAGAGAGGAGCGGAGCAGAGGGGTATGGAGTAGAAAGGTGCAGGGCAGAGGGGTGCAGTGCAGAGCGGAGCGGAGGGGTATGGCATGGAAAGGTGCAGGGCAGAGCAGAGCGGAGATGAGGGGTATGGCGTAGAAAGGTGTGGAGCAGAGTGATGCAGAGCAGAGGGGTGTGAAGTAGAAAGGTGCAGAACAGAGAGGTGCAGCATGCCTGCATTTTTCCATTCCACAAGTCTCTATTCAGGTGCTTGCTGTAGAAATGGATGAAAATGAGCGGAGCAGAGGGGTATGGAGTAGAAAGGTGCAGGGCAGAGGGGTGCAGAGCAGAGAGGAGCGGAGCAGAGGGGTATGGAGTAGAAAGGTGCAGGGCAGAGGGGTGCAGAGCGGAGCAGAGGGGTATGGAGTAGAAAGGTGCAGGGCAGAGGAGTGCAGGGCGGAGCAGAGGGGTATGGCATAGAAAGGTGCAGGGCAGAGGGGTGCAGAGCAGAGAGGAGCGGAGCAGAGGGGTATGGAGTAGAAAGGTGCAGGGCAGAGGGGTGCAGAGCAGAGAGGAGCGGAGCTGAGGGGTATGGAGTAGAAACGTGCAGGGCAGAGGGGTGCAGAGCAGAGAGGAGCGGAGCAGAGGGGTATGGCATGGAAAGGTGCAGGGCAGAGAGGAGCGGAGATGAGGGGTATGGCGTAGAAAGGTGTGGAGCAGAGTGATGCAGAGCAGAGGGGTGTGAAGTAGAAAGGTGCAGAACAGAGAGGTGCAGCATGCCTGCATTTTTCCATTCCACAAGTCTCTATTCAGGTGCTTGCTGTAGAAATGGATGAAAAGTCCGCTGTGTCATTACAATAAAAGTGAAAGGAAAAAAAAGTTAATAGTGCCTTGAATAGTAAAAACGCACGGCACTGCCTGCCCTCCCCCCTCCCCCTAGCGCCACTATGCACAGACACTAGGCCACATGCTAAAATCAATGTTAGTGCGTGGAGTAGTGTGAACGGGTCGTGAGTAAGGAGAGAACAATGTATCATTGTGAAGCAGAGCGGACGTGCAATGGTGACAATAATTGGTAACTCTGTACCAGAGGGAGATGGTTCTGTGAATGAGGACACACAGAAGCTGGATGGTAGATTTTTGTACGCACATTACACGAAATACGTCACCAGAACTTTTGTTCCTTCAAGAAAAATAATCCATTCGATTTCTTTCGATCATCAAAATGATCATCGATTCGACCCCATTAACTATTAGAAATTCAAATGAATGTTCCAAAACCAATTCTTTTTGAACAAAGTTCTACTGGTGTGTGGCCAACTGAATAACGTTTTCAGGGTCCGTTCACTCCATCCGGTGCGTTCATCTCACAGCCCCGTGGCATTAACACACTGGACCTCTTAATCAAACCCTCCTAACGTTCTGTGGCTGGAGGGGGTGCGGTGGTCACATTCATTTCAGTCCTTTGAGACCCCGAAACGTTGCACTGAGTGTAATATGCTGTGCCTCTTATATGTCAATAAATAGACGTATCTGATTTGGCATCAGAGTGCCGGTGTCTATATTTCTTCTTGGTATTTAGACGGTTGCCATCCGTCGACAGCCGCGGGACCCACTTTACAATTCTGGAATTCTGGTTCTGAGTGCGATGGGTATATGGACTGTATCCTGACTGTAGAGGTGCCAGGAGCCGGAATGTGACGTCACTCCGGTCCAGGCACCTCTACAGGACATGTGAAGGAGCTGTAAGCAATGCACGTATGGATGGAGCTCCCTTATGGCCATACTCCCACCAGACCTCAAGCTGATACTCGGCACCGGGCAGCATATTTTGAATGGCTGCTCGGCACGTGAACTGGCAGTGCTGTGCCAGGGGGAGGCTGAGGAGTGTCTCACTTAGAAAAGTGGAAGGCATGTGGCGACCCACTGAACATGGGGTTGCGACCCACTTCTGAGTTACAACTCACCAGTTGAGAACCAAGGATCTAATGCCCCATTTAATTCAATGGGGTGACATCCACGCGGCAATCGCAGAAAAAAGGTACGTGTGCCTTTTTTGTGCGATACAAGACGAGCGGCTGTTCTAGCCGCGATCGTGTTCGGAAGCAAAATATGCTTTCCCGCTTAGTTAAATGCGTATTTGCTCTGCAATTAGTAAGTTTGATTTATGTTATAATGGTGATAGAATGTATAAAGAATGACTACAAAGTCGAAGGGTATGCTCCTTACCAAACACGTAGTATAATCTTGCTAGTTACTCAGTAACCTGGCACCTCTGTGTAATGTCATTGGCTTGCAATCCTTCACTGATCTTTTTGTGTCATGGTGTGACAATGTTTGTTGTCTCTATGTATAGCTTG
This sequence comes from Nanorana parkeri, assembly GCF_000935625.1. Lineage (NCBI taxonomy): Eukaryota > Metazoa > Chordata > Amphibia > Anura > Dicroglossidae > Nanorana > Nanorana parkeri. The sequence continues at coordinate 1,155,258 of NW_017306442.1, read as the reverse complement.
TTTTACAGTTTTCGCTACTATGCAATAAGATAAATATGCTGTGCTAACAGGTATTATAGATTGCTCAGTGAGGTGCGGTTCTGCTGGCCCTTCCTCTCTCGTATCACCGGGCTTTCCCGCTACAAGATAAAAGATATGGCTTCACGTAAAGTGATATGAACCACGTCCTGGCTGGCCGTTGTAGATCTGAGCGGGTGTATTTAAACGGCCCGCAAGGCATGCCCACTCGCGCGCGGGAGCGGGAACCTACCCAAATTTAAAAAGAGGCAGCGATGCCTATTTACATACAAGCAATCCGCTGCCTTTAGTGGCTCTGTGACAGGGGATCAGAGGGAAATCGGTACACAATCTACCTCCGGTCCCCTCTCCGTTGTCACTCTCCAGCTTCAGACGCTGGAGAGAAGCTGATAAAGCACATCTCATCAGCTTCTTTGGGGGTCCCTAGGTGACATTAGGGGTCTTGGAGACCCCTGATGTCTCCATAAAGAGGACCTGGCACATCCTCTTTGCTATCACAAAGAGCAGTGGTCCCCAACCCCCGGGCCGCGTCACGGTACCGGTCCGTGTTCCTGTACCAGGCGGCAATTCCGCCGCAGCCTCCGCACCGCAGCCCTCCTCCGTCAGAGAGGAGAGAAGCCGCGCGACGGGTCCTCTGGCCGCTGGCGTGGCTTCTCCCTCTCGTGCTGGCGGAACTACTTCCGCCTCTTCCTATGTCCTCTCCTGCAGAGAGAGGAGAGAGCGCCCGACCGGCGTGTGGGGATGCGGCGATAAAAAGGTTGGGGAGCACTGACATAGGGGATTTCTTGGCCCCCTATGTGATAACAATAAAATTAAGTGGGAAAAAAAAATAGGAAATAACATTAAAGTTGCAAAAAAAAAATGTAAAGTCACACATGAAAACGAATATATATTTTTTTAAAGTCCCCACCCATATATACACGCATGTAAACATGCGCTGAATACCGAAAAATGGCCTGGCTAGGAAGGGGGTGTAAACACCTGGTCTTCAAGTGGTTAAAGTCAAAAGGTTTTTAAGCTATTTCAGATGCTGATAAAATCACTTACAATAGATGCTGCTCCTTGATGTTTAAAAGTTTTAGCAGAATGAACTGTTCCCCTGAGCACTGGTCCTGATATTCTGTTTTAGGGTGGCTCCTTTCCCTTGCAGGGTCCTATGGAGCCACCCTTATGTGTGCTAGTAAGCTGTGTGCGTCTCCACAGGCACACAGGTACACACAAGGCAAACCATTCCCCTGCTCCCCCCTCCTTCATCCACCTTTCGCCAAGCTAGTAGATGGACAATTGCTGGAGACTGTCCACACCGGATATCAGGGCCATGCGAGGAAGGAGGAGGGGAAGCAGGGGAGTGGATTGTCTTGCTGTGCCTGGGTGTTTGTGGAGACACAGACAACTTACTAGCACACACAAAGGTGACTCCATGGGACCCTGCTAGAGAAAGGAGCAACCCTAAAACAGGATATCAGGACCAGAGCGAGGAAGGAGGAAGTGGCAGGGGAGTGGTTTGCTTTGCTGTGTTTGTGTAAAGACAGGCACTGCTTACTGGCACACACAACAATGGCTCTATGGGGTAGACTGGAAGACGGTCTTATGGCCCGACACATCTGAATTTGAACACTTTGATTCATCACACAGAGTTTGTGTATACCAGGGGTAGGCAAACTCCGGTACTCCAGCTGTGGTGCAACAACAAGTCATATGAGGCATTGCAAAGACTCTGAGAGCCACAGGCATTACCCCCAGAGGCAGATGCATGAAGAGATTTGTAGATTCCCCACAGCTGGAGGGCCGCAGTTTGCCTACCCCTGGTGTACACCATCCAGTAGGGGAAATGATGATTCTTCAGTGTGCGACACCAACTGTGAAACATGGCAGAGGAAGCGGAATGGTCTGGTAGCTTTTGCTGGATCCAGAGTCAATGACTTGCACAGAGTGACTGACACCCTGGAGTGAAAGGCCTACCATAGCATTTAGATGTGCCATACAATTCCCTCTGATCTGGTTGGTCAGGGGTCCATTCTACAGCAGCATAATAACCCAAAACAAGCCTCCAGGCTGTGTCAGAACAAGCTCAGAAGAGAAGAACGAGACAGTAGGCTTCAAATCCTGCAATGTCCAACACAGTCCCCAGACTCCAGGAACTATCTCACATTCATTGACTATACAAACATATTTTCTTTTGTGTACAATTATTGTGTTTCCACTTCCTGATCCTCTTGGGCATATGTGATGTCATTGTGCCCAAGCGTTGCATCCCGGGAAGGTTACATCAGCAGAGCATTGCTGGGAAATCTCATCTGTAATCTAATGAGATCTCAGGGAAAGGCATTTTCCTCCCCTGAGATGATGTGCATGGTCACATATTCTAGTCACATGTGCCAGAGTTCCAGGAAATAAAGGGAGATATATTAATGGCCACTGTGAGAAGAATGGGGAGGAAGAGAAAAACAAGGTATGCAAAGAATAAAAATCCAGCAATTATCTAGAAGTATCTGTTTGCAGATTGCCATCACTAACCATTTCTAAAGGTGCCTTTGTTGTAATTTCTAGGATATAGGTAAAGTTCTGGGACGTCCCGAGGCTGGGTGTCACCCTGAGCGGAGACTATGCCACGCACGTGCACAATGACGTCATCCGGTGATCTTGGTGATGGACGCCGGCAGAGAGAAGAGGGGATGTTCACCCAGCGGGATGAGGTATGTCGCCGGGTCCCCTTATCTCTCCTGAAACTGTCCATGACCGAGTGCCCGACTTTTGATAGAGGTGACACCAAAATGACTGTCAGTCATTTTGGTATCACCCCTCCAATGGTGGCACCCGGGTGCGGGCTGCACCCCCCTTGTGACGCCACTGGTAAAGTTCCTTTTTAAAGATTTCAAACAGATTTAAAAGTGTTTTTTTAGACAGATGTTTCCTTTCACACACCCTGACTTATTCACTTGTGTGTGTGTGTGTGTGAATACTAGCTTGAGCTACTGTGGTCTGTAAGCAACAGGTAATGCAGATAAGTAGACACAGGTAGGGCCTGTAAAGCCCACAGTGCTTTGATAAAGTTGCTTGCCCACCAGCATGAGAAAAACTGAAAGGGGCTTTAATTACAGCGTGTGCTAGCATAAAAACCTGACTTCTCTAACGATGACCATAAACACATCTTTTCAATCAATTTTGACCACTTTCAGCTAACTTATAATTGCATCTTTCCAACATCAGATTCCTTAGTCTATTTGTTCATTGTTGGTTGCAATCACTTGAAAGTTGCAGCGTGAGGGCCAGGGGTAGGCAACCTCGGCACAAACGTCATCAAGCCTCTGCCCCTGGCAGTCATGCCTGTGGCTATCAGAGTCATGCAATGCCTCATGGGACTTGTAGTTCCACAACAGCCGGAGTGCCGAGGTTGCCCACCCCAGGTGTAGGTCAACATAAGACTCCCCATTAGGAAAATGAAGAATATGAAGAGTATTAGATGAATCTACATATAAAATAAAAGACTCTCTTGATCTGATTACATGCTATAACTACCAAGCTACAGCTCATGCTGCTACCACTCCCTGTACTTAAAACCTTGACGTGGTCACTTTTACAGTCCCGCGGGGTTCAAAGGTTTACTTTTATCTCCCATTGCGGGGACTCCCCCAGACAACTGGCACAATAAACCTGCAGTTTCCCGGGTTGTTAAAGCCAACAGGGCAGTATGCACACTGAGATTAACTGACTGCAGAGCAAAGATAAAGAGGAGACGCTTCCCCGGTGACACGCAATAGTAAATGGTAGACATCAAAACCTGAATAATAACTGAAAAGAACATAAAATATCAAAGTGAACAGGTTTTTGCTGTTTTTTTCCAGTAGCACAGAGTGAACTCAGAGCACTAACCCGAAAAACAAAAATGTTATAAGGGGGTGACCGACGGGAGTTGGACGTTTTTAGAACAGGTAGTACACGGTAAGTGGTGATGGGAGGGGGACGAGCTGGGTGTCTTTTCCCCCACACTGGAATTGCAATTCAGTCACAATGAAGCAATGGACATTACAACATTGTTTGCATACGACAACTTTGTGGTGAGTCTATCACAGCAACTCAGCGGCTATTTCGTCCAGAATTCAATGTTGAAATCAATGTTCAATGTTGGTTGACACTGAGCCGTTCCCAGTCGCAACATGGTCCTCAGGTTTGTTGAACATTTCAGAACAACCGGAAACATTATGAACAAGAAACCACCAGGCCCCACCCGCACTGCAGGGACGCCGGAAAACATTGCACTGGTGAGAGAGGCACTGGTTAGGAGCTCGGAATGGCCTGCTCGAAGACACGCAAGTGAGTTAGGGTTGAGTCGTGAATCAGTGAGAACCAAGATCACGCGCATTCGCATAGCAAAGTCTTTTTGTTGCTCGTCATCTCTCACATTGAGCTGTTGAACAACCAGCATTTTGTATGGATAGAATCTTAAATCTCTGTTTAAAATGTTTCTCACTGATTCACGACTCAACCCTAACTCACATTCACCACTTACCGTGTACTACCTGTTCTAAAAACGTCCGACTCCCGTCGGTCACCCTGTATATCACAGCTTATCAGTTCTTAGATGAAGCGGCTGCATTCGTTTTCTTTTCTTTTATGGATTTTGTTTCTCTTTATTTTAATACTGGTGACCCTCCAAATAACTAATTTCCTGTCCATGGGTGACTACAATCACTCATTCCACTGTATCTTTGGAGGTAGCATAGTAAAAGAAACGGTGTGATGTGTCTCGATCAAGCACATTGGCACTGCCCGGGCACCCGCACAACAGCAGCCATGCGGTTGAGCGTGGCTATTGGTGTGAACAAGTCCATGCACATCTCCCTGCAAAACACATTAAAGCATATTTGAGTTTTACTACCGTGTTTCCCCGAAAATAAGACACTGTCTTTGGCTCAAAAAAAACACACAATGTCTTATTTTCGGGGTAGGTCTTATTTTATTTTTTTAATGTACAACAATCCACACCTATATATGTACAACAATATGGTAATCAGGTCAATCAGGGGTGCCGTACCTTTCCAAGAGCAATTTGCTAACTAATCACTGGCCAGAATGAGCGAAGCTTTTACTATGGATTCCTCACAGGCGGGGAGTGCATTTGGTATTACTCCGCCTGTGAGAGGAGCCAGCGCTATAGAGGAAGCATTGGCTTATGCGGCTCTGCTCCCTCCGGTACTGTCTTGCTTCCTCTAGTGCTGGCTTCATTGGCACCTCTGATTCTCTCCCATGGCTCTTCAAGTTCCCCTTTATGCCACTACCGGCCCTGGGAATGGTCACAACTAGGTCTTATTTTCGGGGTAGGTCTCATATTTTAGCAATTCCCAAAAATAGTACTAGGTCTTATTTTCGGGGTAGGTCTTATTTTCGGGGAAACAGGGTAGTAGGGATTACATATACTGTACTTTATACATATATACTCACCTCCCAGATAATGCCTGTCATTTATTTGTGTGCAAGACTGATTTAAAAGCCTTGGAAAGCAGAAATCACCAGCACTCAGTAAATATCTTTCATGTCCATTTAATCGGACCAATCCTCAATTGTCATGTACAAAATAACGACGTTTCGGGACCACACAGGATCCCTTCATCGGGGCGACAATGTAATGTTACATTGTCGCCCTGATGAAGGGATCCTGTGTGGTCCATTTAATAGGCCCCATTGTCAATTGTCATGTACAAAATAGTGACGTTTCGGGACCACACAGGATCCCTTCAATGTGCTGTTACATTGTCGCCCCGATGAAGGGATCCTGTGCGGTCCCGAAAGGTCGCTATTTTGTACATGACGATTGGTCCGTCAGCACTGGAGGATTGGAGTGGGGAATCCCTGCAGGGAGTTGCGACTGACAGTCACCGATCTCTGCAGGGAGATGATCGGGAAGTAAGCGAGCGACGGTATGTGTTCGCTCACTTCCCGATCTATAGAGCCGACGTGTGACAGTTTCATTGTCACACGTTGGCTCTAACTATGAGGGTGAGTCAATATCACTCACCTCATAGTTCTCCTTTAAGGACTCACACTTTCTTTGTCACATTTTAAAACACAGCCATAGAGCTAAACAGTTACATTCTCTGGTGCTCCTGCATTCTCTTAAAGCAGAAGTCTGGAAAAAGCAAACATGCCTAAATACAAGAGCCATGTGTATTCTTCCTGGAATCTCGGTGAGATGATGTATTTCTTCCAGATCTGTGCAGTAATCCAGTGTGACACTTGGAGCTTCCTGTAATAAGGACCGGCCACTGCTGCTCTCTCTCCTTGTGCAGGGTGACTGGTCTGGTCTCCGCCCCCTCCTGTAGATTTCTGCAGGCGGTCTATATGGGTGGGCCTGTTGGGCCCCTCCTACAGCTTTACTCTCTGCACAGTGGAGATGTAACTGTTACTTATAGAAGGTGATACCTGGATTTACAAAGGCATTTGATGCTCATAATATTGATTTCTATCCTTGGTGGCTCTTGAGGAATATATATAAATGATTTTTTGTGCCTGTAGTGCAGCTTCAAATTGTCACACTTTCTTAGGCCTTGACTTAAAGAAACAAGTATGCCTCCTACTCTACAATGACACATGTGCCGGGGCAGCCGTTATTCTCTATGGCATGCACATCTATTTTAGAGGGTGCTGGAGAGAGGAAGGATATGAATATGTCCAAGCCCTGCCCTGGGCAAGCAGGGCATCGAGAAGCTGGATTTGTTTGCATCTGAGGTTGGTGCATGCCTTTACAATTTGTATGAGCAGAGGTGGGACGGGGTGATCTGTGTACCATGGAATGTGATATGGTATCTCTGTGTAATGACTTCTGAGATAAGCTTTACATATCATGAGGACTCACCACAAAGGGAGCTTGTCACGAACTCAAGTCCAGCCAGCAAAGTACATTATATATGCAGTATATACACACCATTTCCCATATTGGCACTACATGTCCACCAAAGTATGCTGTAGCCAACTAAGTAGGGTAGGGACTGGTCAGCAAGTGATCACATTGATGCAGTTGGCCAGCTTGAACATGTTTTGCAATATATTCAAACCAGAAATCCCTGGCTGAGAAAATGCAGCTCTCTTACTTTGTATGTGAACAGACCTAGTGATCGTTCTTAGATACCTGCTGCATTGGGTACACATGGGCACCTTCAGTAGGCTGGTGCTGTTCAGTACATGTTTATTCTATATATTATATTTCTGTTTATAGATTTGTGTCAGATCATGCCATTCTTGTCTGCAAGTGTCGGCATATATTGGATGATAGTCTTCCAATTCATCCATTTTTGGCTGTATCAGCCAACACTAATGACCGCTGAACAATACCCAACAACAATAGACATTCTTCGAGGACAGAGAGTGTGAT
>NW_017306442.1:1138171-1147836 GCF_000935625.1 Nanorana parkeri | reverse complement strand
GTGCGACCAGAGCGCATCTCGCAGCAGGACCAGAAGTCATAGTTGAATACAATTGGCTCCGTGCCTCCCTGTGCAACCGTTCAGCTTTGTCTATAACCAGTTTAACTGTTTGCCTTAGTTCTTGGTGTTTTCAGTCAATAATAGAGGCAGCACCTATTCCATTAGATGCCATAGCGTGACATGTTTTAATGTTGAAAATATATTTGTTCTGTAAACTGCCTAACCTCTTTTATTGTGTCACACCTCAGGATATGATTGCGTATGGCTCACATAACATGAATAAAATCACGTATCAGAATCTCATTCCTGGATGTTAGATCTATCCTCCTCTTTTCCTCCAGGCGTTCTGACGTCACTGACGCAGCTTCTACGCGTTACGTCTAATTGACTTCATCAGGAAGCTAGAGTCAGTGAGTTCATCAAGCTCATATATACAAGCACTCTGTTAACCCTTACTATGATAACTATCTTAACCCATTGAAATATTTGATCTTCACGTTCATGCAATCTAGACCAATGCCACCATTACCATACATTCAAATAATATCAAATAAATATTTCTTATTACTATTCCATGGCACTTAACGTGTGTGTGGGAGCTGTGGGAAGTGCAAAATGAAATAGGAATAGACTAACAGCCTGCACCTATGTACACATTCTCCTATCTCTATGTGTATGCCATGTAAATGACACAATCAGGAGTATTATGATGGTTCTCAATAATGGACCAGATGAATCCACTGGCCCTGTTTGCAGAAACCCCATTAATTTAAAACAAATATAGACAATCCATTGGAACCTACATTAAAAATCACTAATAAAACAATTTAAATCAAACTCTACATTAAGACCATTAGGTACCAATGTATTGGCTTTATGTATCCAAAAGGATTCTTTTTTGGATAAGTCCCCTACTATATTAATCCCTCTCCAATGCGGTTTAATTTTTTTAATCCCCCAAAACTTTAGACCTCTTGGATCTTTTTTATGATATCTTCTAAAATGTTTGGAAACATTATGATTTTTGTATCCTATTTTAATATTTTACACATGTTCATGTATCATGTCTGCTATACTCCTCTTAAGGTGCCCATACACCTTACGACCATCGCAAGACCTTTGTCTTGCGATGGTTGTAAGCTCATTGAAAGCTCGTACGATCTGCCCATCTTAGACGGGCAGTTCGTACTTGCGATCATCGTACGATTCTCGGCGGGTTTTCAACCCTGCTTGTTCGACGGAAGACGTGCGACCGTACAGTAGAAACGGTCGCACGCCTTCCATACACTGCACGATTCTCGTACGATCGCGGGATTTCCCGCGATTCTCGTACGAGAATCGTACAGTGTATGGGCACCTTTAGTCCTCCCAATGTATTGGAGCCCACATGGGCATTCAAGCATGTATACTACTCCTACAGAATTACATGATATGAAATCTTACATTTTTTCTATTTTACCTTTTGTTTTTATTTCAAACATGTTTCTCCTTTTTTCATTAGATTTAACCTCTTTGCAAGCATAACACCGCCCACATGCATAAAATCCTTGCATATCAAAAAGCCTAATTTCTCTATAGCTCTGGGGATCTATGACGTTATGTACTAAATGATTTCTTATAGTGGGTGTTTTAAAAAAAATAAATTTTGGTTTCTTAGGCAATTGTTTTCCAAGGACTTGATCTTTTAGTAAAATGTTCCAATATTTCCTGATAACCCTGATAATCATCTTGTATTGCACATTGTAATCCAGTGTAATGGCAAATTCCATCTTATTTTCATTCATATTTCGTTTAGTTCGTTCATTTTCCAATAAATCCTCTCTTTTTATCTTCAACACCTTGTTTCGTTCTTTGTCAATCTGTTCTGGTTTATAACCCTTTTCCAGGAACCTTTTTGCTAATATTTCTTAATGCTCCAGATAATCCATTTCTTTTTTACAATTTCTTCTTAATCTCTGGAACTGGCCTCTTAGTATGTTCTTCAGCCATGCTGGATGGTGACAGCTTGAGATAGGAATGTACCTCCGATGCGGGAGAGCAGCGGCGAGTCAGCGCTGGTCCGGTGGGAGGAGCTCCAGGTGGGGTCCTAATTTAGCTGGCCGGCGACTGCTAGAGGATCCCGACACGCGCGGCACCTCTGGCAGTCGCCGGCCAGCTAAATTAGGACCCCACCTGGAGCTCCTCCCACCGGACCAGCGCTGACTCGCCGCTGCTCTCCAGCACAGCACGCCGCTGAGGACTACAACCAGCGAGGCACCTTCATCGAGCAGTGAGTGAGGGCAAGTGGGGTCTGAACTAATGATTATTAGCAGGTGATAATTGTACATCTATTGTCTGCAGTGTATACTCTATATGTACTACATATAGAGTATACACTGCAGACAATAGATGTACAATTATCCTCTGCTAATATTAATGGATTAAATGATCCATAATACATAATATGTACATTATTATTATTATACAGGATTTATATAGCGCCAACAGTTTGCGCAGCAACATGTAGTTGTATTACTGTCCTGGGGCCGAAGCCAGCCGAAGGATCGGCCGAAGCTACGGCCAGATCCTTCGGCAGCTTTGTGAATAGACCCCTATATGTAGTACGTAGTACATGTACGTTACACACGTCCACTACACTGCAGCAATAGATTTACAATTCTCCCCTGCTAACATGGATAGGTTAAATGCACCTTCGCCTGTGTAGGCAAAAATCCTTGCACTGGCCCGGATACCTAGTCATGTATGCCCACCGCTTATTTTTTTTTCTCGCTTCGGGCCTTCCTCTACTCTCCCTGACAATGGCTTCATCTGTTCAGGACAGTGATAAAAGGTGGAGTTGTTTTCTAAATGCATACTGTTACTGTGCTGCGGAAAAAGTTTTAAAGGAAACATTTTAAAGTGAAATAGCAAACTTTTTCTCTGTATAATAAATGATATTAAGGGGATCACCAACAGACTATAATAAGTATTACTCTTCTTAAGAAAAGCACTTAGCTAAGCTTTATTCATATCTGGCAACATTTAACTCCAGTTCAAAGCCAGACTGGGAACTGTCTGACTGGGTAATAAATAACTTCTCCTATGAGCCAGTGGCGGCTTAGTGCTTCATGTGGCAGTCACGATGATTCAGTAGTGGTGGCGGACAGAGACATAGGCATCCTGTTATGTTAAATTAAGGTGGCCGTAGACAAGGTACTCTGATTGCCTGAGTTATGGGTTTAGATAATATGCACATCAGTGGCCCTCCCAGGTTCCGTATAAACATATCAACTTTTCTAAAGAAACTTTAGAAATTATTTTATATACACCAAAGATCCTCTTGGTGGCATAGCTGGTACCTTGAGTGTAAATAGGTCTCCTAGACACTGCATGGTATCACGTACCTGAGGCAGAGACCGGAAGGCGAGGTACCGAATCAGAAGGCAAGAGCGAAGTCCAAGAAACAGGCCAAGGTCAGTGGCAGGCAGCAAGCAGCAGAATGGTCCAAGATAGTCCAGGTCAAAACAGGTCACAGGCATATCAACAGGAAGGACTAGCTGCCATTTTACACTTACACATGGTATGCAGAAAAGCTTTTATTGGCATATGTTTTTATGTGCAAAGCTCTCAAGATTTCTTGTATGGACAAAAGAAACTGCCTGGAAGGATGAGCATGAGCCCCAGGACAGGACCCTCATACAGCTTTGCAGAGAGGATTTGTGCTGCATTTGGATTTCTTGGACCTAAAGTCTGCAATTTCTCCTTGGGAGTAACTACTTTTGGCCAAATCAGTGTATATGATCAGACCCAGGTACTTCTGGAGTTAAGAAGAAGTCAATGAAGACTTCTGGAGACACAAGAGCCACCAAAGTTCTTGAACAAGAGGTCACTAAGATAGCCAACCCCAGATATGCTCTTGGTCCTCAGCAGGACCAGGGCTAGGACCTATGTGAATACTCTTGGGGCTAATGTCAACCCAAAGTGGATAGCCACAAATTGAAAGTGGTGTTTACTGTGGCAAAGAGCAGAAAGTGCTGGTAGCCATGAAAGATAGGCATACCCTGAATATTGATAGAGAAGAGAAGGAGGGGAGAAGGACTCCCTGATGAAGAGAGATCACTAAAAAGGAAACCAATTTCATCTATACCTTCATTGTGCAGACAAATGTGTTTAGGGCTTTAAGGGGAAATGCCACCTTTCTTGGAAACCGTAAACAGATTGGAATGCAATCTTCTGAACTGCATTGGGTGAGGAACATAAGTGACAACCCCCAGTAATCTTCACTGCCTGAAATAAATCGGTAGCTCACCAGGGGGGTCAGGGTGTGATTTAGATTAAAGCATTTTTCACGCCCTGTGGATGCTATCTTTTGGATTTTGGTGCTTTTCTATGCTAGGGCTGAAGCAAACACTGCTTGCAACAGGAAAACCGCCGCATACAAAAGTGATCCTGAGAGAGATTCCAGCTTTTTATCTGTCAGGTCCTTGAAAGAAGAAGCATCCTTAACTGGACGACCTGTGGTCTTGTTGAGGCAAGAGACAGGCAGATTCCACCATAGAAGGGGCAGTGCAGTCTTAGACAAATTCTCAGGAAAAGGATAGAGAAAGCAAGGAGCACGGGATGGAAAAGGCTGCTTCCATTCACTCATCCATGCACAAAATTAAGGAGGATGCTTGGGTCATCCAGCTCAAAGGATATTTAAACCCTCAGCGTTTTTTTCATATTTCTACTGCTAGCAAGCAGAAGATATTTGCAAAAACATTTTTTTTTTAAAGTTACGAAAAAGGTTAAAACTTACCTGTGTCTCCGCCGCGCGCTCCCGTCTGAAGATATGACAAATCTTGGGCGGCCAGGAGACGAGGAGAGACACGAGGTAAGTCAAAGCAGGCAGTCTGGCAGCATGCACACACACAGACACCGTGGAACACAGAAGACACTGGACCAGTGACCGACACCAGCGCTGGAGGGACTCTGAACACTACTGGAAATAAGATGATCGGATCAAGTGGCATCGTTTAAGGTAAGTCCTTACACTAACAATGGGGGGGGGAGTCATATCCTTTAATGTGATTTTAAAGCTGAAGGAATCTGAGCAATGTCACCTTGCAGTGGGGCTCAGCTGACACTGCAAGGGTTCATTGGAACTGAAGAAGTGGCTTGGAGAAGCTATGACACATCTTCATCATTACAAAACAAATCCAGTTGAATGAGACTAACTACTACTAGCCGTTGTACTCAGTGCAGAACAGTGATGAGGAGACCGTCTTGTGACATCAATAGAATTTATTTAATTAATTAAAAATGCAGTGACCATTTAACCAGTTAGATTCTATTTTACTCCCAGTTAAAGGAGTTGTAAAGTCCCAGCATCTTCTCTCCTGTTATAACATCAGCATTGTAATAGGAATGCATACTAGAGGTGTTCCTGATAACGCAATCAAAAGCTATCTTGAAAAAAATCCCTTTTATGTAGTGAGTGCTGCTCTCCATCTGCCCATCACTTCCAACAACTTCCTGGATGATGCAATCCGGATTCTCAAGACTGCATATCCCATCATGCATTGCTTCCAGCAAGCAATGATATTGTTACATTGTTCAGGCGTTGGGTTGCAGGTCAGAACGCAGGCTTTGTGAGAGCTGGGACACAGCATAGTCACCGGGCTGAGTGAAATGTATCAGTTAGTTTACAAACTTCTAGATGGATATGGTTTTTAGGTGCGGGATAGAACTTATGGAAATTCAATACAGAAATATAGATTTATATATTATAAGATAACCATTAATCAGTAAAAGATCAATTTTGATTGATTGATATGTCAATATGGGTTATAATAAATGTTCATTCCAAGCACCCTTCCCCGAATATGGGGCTTTCCGGTAAGCAGAGCAACAAACCTTCTTTATCGTACAGGAAAACAATCTCCCACGCAGTTCTGTTATGATCCACTAGATGTCACTGTTGCTCCTTTATGGACTTGGCACCATTATCTTTGTTCTGTAATTTTATCAGATTCTGCAATGCAAGAAATAAATCCAATCACTTCTGTAGCTATGATTAAAATAAGTATACAGGATGGAATCCTCTGTCCACCGAATAACATACTGACGTTAGATGTATTCTAAGTAAAAGGCAGAGATAAGGGAAGTGAAGCTGGAAGCAGCAAGTTGTTTAAAATGAAGATTCCCATAGACCAATGGTAGCCAAACTTCGGCCCTTGAGCTGTGGGTAGACTACAAGCCCCATGAAGCATTGCAGGTCTCTGACAGCCACAAGCATGGTTAGCAGTGGCAGATGCATGATGGAGTTTGTAGTTTAACCACAGTTGGAGGGGGCATAAGTTTAGTTACTCCTGCCATAGACATTACACTATATGGCCAAAAGTGTGTGAACGCCCCCCCCCCAACAAACTGTATTGTTTCCAGTGGATTGCTAAAACATACAAAGACATTATAGACAATTGTTCTCTTCCAACCTTGTGTAGACAATTTGGGGAAGGCCGGTTTCTATACCAGCATGACCGTTCAGAAAGCCAGCTCCATAAAGACGTGGAGCTTTGGCTGGTCCTTCAGCTCACTTCGCCAATGGAGCCCTTTGGTTCAGTAGGGCTATTCACTATAGCCCTACAGCAGCCGAAGGCAGCCGAGCTGAACGCATATGCTTCGGCTCGGCGGTGCCGTAGTGACACCCGAAGCGTGGAGAAAGGTCAGCCGAACTAGCTTCACTGTTACTTGACATTATTGACTTCAGAACTAAGGGGTTTATTCACTAAAGAGCCGAAGGATCCAGCCGTAGCTTCAGCTGATCCTTCGGTTTGCTTTGGCCGCCTCTGCCTATTTACAATAGCCTGTACAGCAGCCGAAGTGACAGCCGAAGCACGGAGAACGGTCTGTTGAAGGGCCGGCCGTTCTCCACGCAAATGACAGCTGGGTGGAGCCAGCCGTGATCTCGTGGCTCGGTTCGCCCAGTTGTAATGACAGATCAGCATCCCCAAATGACCCGGGACGCTGATCTGTCATTAAACCATAACAACTTATTAATTGACCAGGAGCTGCTAGAAGTCTCTGGCAGGTGCCGGCCAATAGGAAACACTTGTGTCACCACTAGCTCCGCCCAATTTTTTTACTTTAAAATATACATCAGTACCTCGGAGGTACCGAGCAGAATAGCTGAGACGAATGCCGCTCGGCATCATTTGGCTATTCACCTACTGCCGTTCAGCCCAGAATAGGGGTAAACGGCAGCGAGTAGCCTGCTGGGACTTCGGCTCCGCCAATCTAGATGTTGGATCGGCTGAGTTGAACCCCTTCTGCACTTCGGCTCAGCCGAACATGCTGGGCATGTTCGGCTGACCGAAGGCAGCCGATGTACGGCTGATTTCACCCAATGTACATCTGCAATCAGCCGTACTGAACCGGAGTGAATAGCCGAACGTCGTTCGGCTTCACTTAGTTGCCTTCGGCAACTTTGTGAATAACCCTGCAAGTTTTATCCAATTGTCATTCCACTGTCCAGTGATAGTGCCCCTACCGGCTGCTGAGGCTTTGTTATTGGCCGGTTGAATGACTTGACATCAATGTTTCCACAAGGCAGAGGAAGCATGACCTGTGACACACCATATGAGAACAATTTAAAAGAAAATTTGTTAATAAAGAGTTTTACGGCAAGGAGCCGTCTACACCGGAAACAGACTCAGAAGACAGATCCACGTTGTATGCTTTTAGGGAAAAATGGATTGCTTTTGAAATGTTTTTCTAATGCACTTAGGATCTATTTGTCAGTTTACCATGCTTTTAACATTTGTTCACATTGTATTCCCTCTAAGTTGTACATATAAAGCCGTTTAAATAAAGTAAAACAGGATTGTTATCGCAAAAAATGAAAAGCAACACAATGTGGCACATTGAGAAAGGAACAATAGACACAAAAACACAGCTTCATGGGGTCCAATTCAAAGTTCATCCACTGAACCCCAAATATGTGTGTTTTCAGCACAACAAAGACTCCCAGTTACACGAGCCCCAACTTCATTGTGGTAAGTGTAGGATGGAGAAAACAGGCTTAATGAGAACCTGTCATCATAGACATTGACCAATTTCTAAAGGTGAAGACTCCAGAAGTCATTGGAACACTGGCCTTGGCATTGAGTTAGTACTTATTCAAATACTGCCTCAGGCCCGAAATGCATCCTGTGCTTTGGCCGCATACAGTGGCGTCCCGATCCTTTTTGCCTCCTGAGGCCATGCAGGGAAGGGGGAAGTTGGGTGATAGGCGGATTATGTGTGCTGGCAGTGCACGCATTCAGGCTGGTGTCCTGCTCAGCTCCTGGCAAACAGTGATGGCATTGGTTGCCAGGAGCTGGGCAGGACATCAGCCAGAGTGTCTCAGGTTTCCAACAGCTGGGCGGGGAGATGTGTATGGCCCTTACACATCTCCCCGCCCAGCTCTTACCAACCTGGGACGCTCTGGCCGCTCCGCATACAAACTGGACGGTTACCTCTGGCCATCAACTCTGCAGAAACACCATCTCTGGATGCAAAATGTCTGCGTCCAGGGTCATCCTTTTGATATGTGAACAGAGCTGGCACCGGTTGTTGATTTGTACAGAGTACATATCTGACGCTTGCCACTGCTGACAGTGGCTGGGCGCGCACTGTGTGCAGGCAGCATTTTAGCCCAGTTGGCAACAATACTAGATTCTTGACTGCAGTTGCCGCCTGCGTAAATGGAGCCTTTAAGTGGACCTGTCAGTAACTTTACAAGTCCACATGAATGAATTTGTGATGTTACAGCATCAGTATAACTTTTCAAACAACTATACCTCATACTATTAACCTCCCTGGCGGTCCGATTATTTAAATTACTGCCGGTTCCGCCCCCTTTAGACGCGGACGCTCACAAGGGACGGAACCCGGAAGACAGATGCCGGCATCGGCCGGAGGACACAGCGCGGCTCGAGGGGCAAGGTAAGAGACGCTACGCTGTAATCCCGAGTGTGGCTCGGGGTTACCACTTATGGAACTGAAAATTAACCCCGAGCCACACTCGGGATTACCGCCGAGGAGGTTAAAAAAGCAATATAGTTACTTTTCCTAGGCTGATGATGCTATCAGTCTGCTGCAGTCAGAAGGAAGCATTATCTCAATATACTCTCTCCCAGTGATCAGACTGCAACATTGTAACTTTGCATCCAGTTAGAAGGTAAGAATTTGCACCAGGGGCTGATCTGTGTTAGATATAGGTGAACACAGCCAAGAACTGCACAGGCAGCAGAATTTGCATGATTGTGTCATTTCTGAGTAAGCATCTCAAGTCCGGGAAGTAGATGGTGACTCTGGATGATGCCTGAATAGATACCTCCATCCTTATGATGAAAAAGGCAGACAAAGGCATTGTAACAGGGAGTATTGTATTCTGCATGAGTGGTAATATTAGCATACACGTATCTTACAGGAAAATATTCTGATGCTAGGTCCAATTTAAACTGATTCATTTGTGTAAGGATATGCGTGTTCCATAAACGTACTGCTTACAGGGGATAGTGAGTTTTGACCAATAAATATATATATATATATACTATACCAGGGCTCAAAATTTCAAGTCCTGAGCTACTAGCCAGGCCTTGAGAGTTACTCGCCACCAGTCGCGCCACCTGACCCCTACCGTGCCCCGCCCTTAACTCCGCCAG
>NW_017306442.1:1115821-1138094 GCF_000935625.1 Nanorana parkeri | reverse complement strand
CGGAGGCTGCGGTGCCGCTCCAAGAAGCGGGTGGAGGAAACAGACAGCGATCGGCGCTGCCGAAGCGGCGGAAGTCCCCCCCCTGGATTTCCACTCGCCCCCACGCAATTTTCACTCGCCAATTGCGAGGGGGCGAGTGGAAATTTTGAGCCCTGTACTATACTATACCAAAAGTATGTGAAGACCCCTCCAAATCATTGGATTCAGGTGTTCCGTGAAATTTCCATGTTACTAAATATCCCACGGGCACCTGTTACTGGTATTATAACAAAGTGGAAGCAACTGGGAACAACAGCCACGAAGTGGTAGGCCACGTAAAATGACAGAGCGGGGTCAGTGCATGCTGAAGCGCACAGTGCGCAGAAGTCGCCAACTGTCTGCAGAGTCAATAGCTACAGACCTCCAAACTTTGTGTGGCCTTCAGATGGGCACAACAACAGTGCGTAGAGAGTTTCATGGAACGGTTTTCCATGGCCGAGCAGCTGCATCCAAGCCTTACATCACCAAGTGCAATGCAAAGCGCGGGATGCCGTGGTGTAAAGCACGCCGCCACTGGACTCTAGGGAAGTGGAGACGTGTTCTCTGGAGTGACGAATCACGCTTCTCTGTCTGGCAATCCGATGGACGTGTCTGGGTTTGGCGGTTGCCAGGAGAACGGTACTTGCCTGACTGCATTGTGCCAAGTGTAAAGTTTGGTAGAGGGGGGATTATGGTGTGGGGTTGTTTTTCAGGGGTTGGGCTTGGCCCCTTAGTTCCAGTGAAGGGAACTCTTGAGGCATCAGCATACCAAGACATTTTGGACAATTTCATGCTCCCAACTTTGAGAGAGGAGTTTGAGGATGGCCCCTTCCTCTTCCAACATGACTGCGCACCAGTGCACAAAGCAAGGTACATAAAGACATGGATGAGCGAGTTTGGGATGGAGGAACTTGACTGGCCTGCACAGAGTCCTGACCTCAACCTGACAGAACACCTTTGGGATGAATTAGAGCGGAGACTGCGAGCCCGGCCTTCTCGTCCAACATCAGAACCTGACCTCACAAATGGTCAAACATTCCCATAGACACACTCCTAAACCTTGTGGACGCCTTCCCAGAAGAATTGAAGCTGTTATAGTTGCAAAGGGCGGACCAACTCAATATTGAACCCTATGGACTTAGACTGGGATGCCATTAGAGTTCATGTGCGTGTAAAGGTCGGTGTCCCAATACTTTTGGTATATAATGTATATATACTGTATATATCTACTGATATAATCATTTGGCTTTAAATAAAAAATGTATACCCCCCAAAAGAAAAACAAAATAACTAAATACAATGTAAACCGAATACAAAAATAAGTTAAAAAGATGGAATACGGCAATTTATTACCTTCAATTGTATAAGTCTATTCAGTCCCTCTCACAGCCACTGGGTGGTGCTGTAGCAACATCTAAATTTTCCAAGTGCTGCAACAAATTCAGTAACATCATTATCTTTGGGACTTGTAAGCTGTTATCAGTTAAAAGCAGTTATATTGATCACGCTGTGCCCATGAAGAAAATCTGACATATTTCCGTGCAGAGTGAAAACCTCGGTAACGTTTTCCCCCTTGTGATTGGGGGTGGCGGTGATGGAGCGGAATTGATGTGCTTTTTTTTGTGGATATGAGGTGAAATTAACGCCGTTCATTTTTCATAAAAATCAGTAACTGTAAATAACTCTAAAATTAGATTAAGATCATGCAAATTCATTAAAGCACTAAAAAGTGGTCAAGTTTTTTTTTTAATGTTCCTAAATGTATTCTGAAACGGAATAGAAAGATAAGTTTTTAATTTCAATTTTTTGAACTTCAGATAACATCAGCTATGTATAAATATTAGAAATCTGCAACCTGCTTCATGTATCAAACTTTGGCTGAAAAGGGGGTGACAGGCCGCCGAGTCCGCTTTGAGCACTGGAGTTGCTCAGTACTCACTTTGTAGAGACTATGAATACTGGGGACAAGTATGGGAAAATACTCAGTCAGACATCCCAACTCTCCTATTAGATAGCGGAACCCGGCCACCCGGGAGAGAAACACTTTCTCCCGGAAAGGTTTACTCTGCTCGATCTAACAGAAACCTTTCCCTGCTATGGTTTTTTCTTTTTCTGACATCGGAGTCACTGGCCGCCGTCAGTCAGAAAAAAACAAAACAGCATAGGAATGCATAGCTAGATTCCTATTGGCTATTTCACTTTGCAATAGCCAATAGCAAACTAGCTATTGCACCCTCCCACTGCTGCTGTCAATCAGCAGTGGGGGATCTGACGTTCTCCATCAGGTCCTCTTCTAGTGATTGACAGCAGCAGAGGGCGGGTGCAATAGCCAGCATGCTATTGGATATTGCAAATTGAAATTGCCAATAGCAATAGCAATAGCAAAAAAACAACAACCTGCAAATAGCAAATAAACTATTGCTTCCTGTGCTATCTCCCATCATCTGCCGCGGATGGGGGCAGAGGGCACCTCCCTGAAATGAGAAGGGCACCTCCCTGAAATTAAATTGCTTTTTTCAGGTTGGGATCCCTGCTCAGTGAATGTGGCAGAATAAATGCGTGCAACTATTTTTACAAACATCTGTGTGCATCTAATACCAAGATGGTCACTCTCAGATAGCAAGGATAACTTGCCACAAACTTGTGGCAGGGTTAAATTTTAATTCTTGTTAACTTGCTGCATACATTCCCTGGCAAGTTATAGACTTGCACAACACTTGCAGCACAAGTTCTAGTTGTCACTTTTTGAATTTGTAGCAAATTTGCTTGCCAAGTCTACAGCAAGAGTCCTGCAGGTCTTAGCAAGAGCTCTGCAAGTGTAAGGCACTTTTGCAAAGCACGTTGATCTGGAGACTTGCAATGCAGACTTGCTGTAGTTGTGCAACAAAATTGTGAAGCTTGGCAAGTCTGCAATAGTTAGCAAGTCATTTTCAAACTTGCAGCTCAATTGCTTGCTATCTGGGCTTTGTTTATTCCCAGCCAGGTGCAGCCTGTATTTGGTCAATGACGTCTCCCGCCATTGTGCCCCCACTGCTGCCTAGAAAATTACTAATTTGATTCATTCTGAGCCAGGAAGGGAGATGTAAACATAAACAAAATAGTAGCAGCAGCGGCTGTACAGGTGCAGAATAACCTTCACCTTCAGATGTTTATGAACACTAAAGAGTAAGGTCCTTCTGTGCTGCCACTACTGCCTAGTGAATGACTAATTTGACTCATTCAAATGTGTGTGTGTGTGGGGGTTGTAAACATATACAGAATAGTAGGCAGGGGCAGCTACACAGACCCAGATTGACCTCAACCTTCAGTCATTCACAGGGATCCCAACCTGAAAGAAGCCATTTCAGGGAGGTGTCCTTCTCATTTCAGGGAGGTGCCCTCTACGCCCCCCCCCCCATCCGCGGAGGGGGGTTAGGGGGGCTGGGAGAGAGCACACCCTGAAATGATGGCAGATAGCACAGGAAGCAATAGCTTCTTTGCTATCTGCAGGTTTTTTTTCTGATTTTGTTTTTAGTATTCTGACAGTTGCAGTCGTCAGAATATAAAAAAAAAGGCATAAGAATGCATAGCTAGATTCCTATTGGCTATTGCACTTTGCATAACTAGCCATCTGCTGCTTTCAATCACCAGAAGAGGACCTGATAGAAAAATTCAGGTCCCCCTCTGCTGATTGACAGCAGCAGTGGGCGGGTACATTACCTAGTTTGCTATTGGCTATTGCAAAGTGCAATAGCCAATAGGAATCTAGCTATGGATTCGTATGCCTTTTTGTTTCTTTTCTGACTGACGGTCGGGCCGCGGCTCCCGATGTCAGAAAAGAAAAAAAAAACGATCGCAGGGAAAGGTTTATCTGCTCAATCGAGCAGATAAACCTTTCCGGGAGGAAGTGTTTCTCTCCCGGGCGGCCGGGAGCCGCTATTCAATAGCGGGAGACTCCCGGAGCGTCCGGGAGAGTTGGGATGTCTGCATTCAGGGCCAGGGGAGATGTAAACATAAACAAAGCAGTAGGAAACAGCAGCTGTACAGGCACAGAATGCTCTCGACCTTCAGTTATTCTAAAAGAATGACGGTACTTTATGTGCACTTCAGAAAATACGGACAGACAGTATGTGCGTAACAATTGCACTATGGACTATTTTTTCCGTCAGTAAAAATTAAAGGAGAACTATGAGGTGAGTGATTTACACTCATCCTCATTGTTAGAGCCGATCTGTGACATTGAAACTGACACACGACGGCTCTATTGATCGGGAACTTGCTCGCTCGCTTCCTGATCATCTCCCTGCATTTGTCAGTCACCGCTCCCCACAGGGATTCCCCCCTCCCCTCTCCAATACTCTAGTGCTGACTGGAGGGACGGACGGGAGAGAGGGCGGGCATAGCTGGCTCTGCCTCTAGAGTGGCAGAGCCCGCTGTCAATCAGCCAGCGGGGTAGATCCAAACAGTATTGTCGAATCCGTCCCTGCTGCGGCGCTCTCAGTATATAGCAGGCAATAGCCCGCTATAGAATGAGTTTTGGGTAACGAGAAGACGTTAGTATATGTCCTCCTGTGACCCTAAAGAATACTATGGAATAAAACGGTTACCCCATAGTTTTCTTTTAAACTTTACAGCAAAACAGATATTGAGATTAAATATGTTTCCCATTGCACTGAACCATCCCTTGTCCTGTATACTTGATGCGCAAGCCTTGAATCTGGATAGGAAATGTGCAACCAGCTCACCTGTAACTCTTCATCCAAACAAAACACCTTTATTGACGTTCATTGAACATGTCAGGAAGTGAAGTGAATGAAGGTGTTTCTTTTGGATGAAGAGTTACAGGTGTGCCGGAGACAAATTACTTACTTGGATTAATCACGGCACCACCCACATGTTACTGCAGCACTCAGAAAGATGTTGTGTATCCGTTAACTGTGCTGTCGCGGGCCTTGAATGAAAAGATTCTGTTTGACATATTATTTTTGTAATTTGACTTTTTTGAATAAAATCATCTACAAAAACGTATAAGATCCCGTCTTCTGGAAGTGTCTCTACAACCTGTGGATGGAATGCAGAGAATGCAAATACGGTGACTTTTCCGAATGCCAAGTGACATCTGTACGCACGATTGTAAATAAACATAAGTGTGTGTGTGTGTGTGTGTATGTATATGTGTGTGTGTGTGTGTGTGTGTGTGTGTGTGTGTGTGTATGTGTGTTTTTGTACTGCTTGAACATAAAGGATAAAACCATTTTTTATGTTACAGTTTACATTCGTCTGGGATAAGATAAACCTTGTACATTTTATGTATCAGTCTCCTGCACCTGTTAATTATCAGGAGAGGCAGGTTTTTTGTGAACACATAATTCATTATTCATTTTATTAGGACTCGGGAGTCGGAAAACAACAGATGAACAAGCTCTTTGGGGAGTATTTAATTGAAAAATGGATGTGCTGATGCAGAAGGAGCATGCACGAGTTAAAGGGAGACCATACCACATTTGCTGTATTCACTCTGTTGCAGAGTTATGGTTGTAAATGTTTAACAGAAAGCTGAACTTCGGGCAAACAACAGCTGAACGCATAGATGAAATACAAATATGGGAGATGTTATACCCGCCAAATGATTTGGTTCAGCCAGTTCTGAGATTTGCACAGCAATGCCACACAGGTGACCTGGGTTTTTCCCTACTGCAGTTGGCAATACAGCTTAGAGTATTGTGATTGGACAATGAAGAAGCAGAAGCAGGCAGGTCAAGTTATCTGTCTACTCCATTTTCTATATCTATGTCTCTATGTTCTCTGTCAGCACATGTGCATGCTGCTGAGCATGCACAGAAATGTTGCTGGGATTGTGAATGGTGGCCATGCTGACAGTGGGAGGGGCTTATTGGAGTGCCTAACTATTATATACATTGCATGCATAGGCCCATAAAATTAAAAATGACATACATGATGCAGTCTGCCCATAGCATTTCCTCAGCAGTAACCCCTGTAACAGTTCTTATATTCATATGTCTCTTATTTGAAGTCCGTCTAGAATTACATGACCATCTAAGACCACCCTGTCCACAAGGAGACATAGTTACAACAGTTTCTGATCTTATCATAGTTATAATTAGGGATGCACTGATACCATTTCCTCAAGACCGAGTACAAGTACTTTTCTTCAGGTACTTGCCGGTACCAATTACCGAAGGACATGTGACATTTGTTTCTAAAACAATACAGACTAATGATTTTAGGGCAGTTTCTTTATATTAATGAAGAACTGTAACTCAATCCATGATTATTCAGCAATGGAGAATGGCCACCAGCAATGGAAGATTACAGATCCCATCAATCCATGATTATATACTCACCAAGGCTGCGTTCGGGTCTCACTAGGGATGCATGTAGGTCTCTCCAGGGCTGCGTCTGGGTCTCACCAGGGCTGCATCTGGGTCTCACCAGGGCTGCATGTGGGGCTCCCCAGGGCTGTACTGGTGGGCACCGTCTCCAGGGCTGCATTTTGCATCTTACCAGGGCTGCATGTGGGGCTCTTCAGGGCTAAACTGGTGGGTGTCGTGCGCTGGGCTGTACAGGTGAGTGTGGTGGCTGTCCAGGGTTATGCTGGTCTCGGGACGAAGGAGAAGATGAGAAACCAGACCAGCACTGCCAAAGACAGATATCACAAGGTCCTCAGCAGGCTGCATGAGGTCCCCAACAAGCGCAGGACTTTAGGCAGCCAATGTCATTTAAAAATTTAAAGCGCTGGTATCGGCGCTATGTATCGGGGCATTTTCACGAGTACAGGTATCGGCACCGGTACTAGTATTGGTATTGGTGCATCCCTGTTTACAATGGTTTCAGATCTTATCACAGTTACAATAGTCTGATCTTATCACAGTTACAATAGTCTGATCTTATCACAGTTACAATAGTCTGATCTTATCATAGGTATAATAGATTCTGATCTTATATAAGTTACAATAGTTTTAGACTGTATCATAGGTATAATAGATTCTGATCTTATCACAGTTACAATGTTTCCCGGGATAATATGAACAGCTCGCTGATTGGTTTTAGCTTATTAACTGGAAATGCTCTTTAATAATACAAGGTACCAGGCAGTGTGAGTGGAAAGATCCCAGAACTCCGGCAGAAACACGCATTACATATTGACGTTTTCACAGGGCTAATCCATCAAGCGTGTTGACGCCTCACCCGAGTATATCCGTCATTATTTCTGTGGAGATTTCCGAAGAACGGCGATAGATTTGTGAAGATTGATCCTTGGAAAGCGGTGAATGACTTCACTCACCTGCTTGCTGAAATGGCTCCTATTATTAGCATTCTGTCAGGATGAAAACAAGAAGAGGACAAATAGAGACCAGAAGCATAGAGGTGTTGTTGATGTGAACATATAATAGGGAGTATTGTGCTTTTGTTGTAGGGATCCCGGGAAGACAAAGACCCCAACACCTGCTCAGCTTTGCTCTGATTGGCAGATGAACGCCATCATCCAGCTCACAGGCCGCAGGTTCACTGCTTGTCAGAGGTGGTCAGATTCTCACTAACATACTGTACAGGTCACACGGTCCTCAGAGAAGAAGCAATTTAGGTATGGGTAGTATTTGATGAACTAATCAGTTTTTAAAACATACATAATCAATGTGCAAGAAAGGAAGTGAGCTGACACAAAATATCAGCTCTCTCCTTTAATGTGGAGGGGCAAAGCCTTATACAAGAAAGATCTTAAAGGTGTGTGGTAGAGCTACTCTAGTGAATGATTTATATATATAGGTGCTTGTCCTTGTTGGAGGTTGACCTGCACTGAAAGAATGGTACGTGGGGACTAGTTTTGGTTTAAGGCTGCTACATCTCTTATCAGGGTGGCTGAGTCGTTCATCAAATGGTCCATTTCTGGGTGTGGGGGTAGAAGGGCCTTGTACAAACAGTCATAAGACTTGGTGATTCATTTGCAACTCTTTATTAGTTAAGGGTGTTGTATATGGCCAACGCGTTTTGAGGGAAGAGGCCTCCTTCTTCATGGCTTAAAGTGATACTAAAGTCAAAAGGTTTTTAAGCTATTTTAGCGTAAATCCCTGACATTGAATGCTGCTCCTTGATGATTAAAAGTTTTAGTTTCATGCAGAATCAGCTAATCCCCTGAACACTGGTCCTGATTTCCTGTCCTTGCAGGGTCCTATGGCCACCCTTGTGTGTGCTAGTAAGCTGTGTTTGTCTCTACAAACACTTAGACACAGCAAGTTAAGCTGATCCTCTGCTCCCTGCTACTCCTTCTTCTCTCCTCCCTTCTGCAAACTAGTGGATGGACAGTTACTGGAGACTGCTCTGTCCCTCGTGATCTTGTACTGGACAGGAAGTTCAGAGAAGCTGAGCTGAGAGAGTTGGAGCTGTTCAGAAACATGTAAGTGGCTGTAAGTGTTTGGGCAAAAATTTAATGAAATACTTTGCCGGGCGATTTATATTTTGTTTGATCCGGATTCTTTATTCAAAAAAGTTTGAGAGTTTAATACAACATTAAGTAAATAAAGGGTTTACATAAAAAACCTTCGCCATTGCAACCGGGTTTGTTGGTCTCAACCGCACGGTTCCTGTTACGCTCCATAGACTGTGCCAGTAAGGGAAAGTCCCGGAGTCCAAATACGATCCATCATTTCTCTTTATTAACCAAAAGCCCAAATACAGAATATCAAAGCAACCAGACGTTATGACTAAGGCTTGTATAGCTGAAACGCGTAAGAGTCTTGTCCTGTGATGTACTGGATTTCTTTAAAAATGTTCCCCAAGCAATTACAGTCACCATGTTTCCAAATAAACAGCTCCAACTCTCTCAGCTTCCCTGAACTTCCTGTCCAGTACAAGATCACAAGGGAGAGCACAGTCTCCAGAATCTGTCCATCTACTGGTGTGGAGAAGGGAGGAAGGAAGACAGAGAAGAGGGGAGCAAGGAGGAGGGCAGTGTCTTGACTTGCTGTGTCTGTGTGTTTGTGGAGGCACACACAGCTTACTAGCACACACAAGGGGGTAGCTCCATAGGACCCTGCAAGGGAAAAGGAGCCACCCTAAAAAAGGATATAAGTGCTCAGCGGACCAGCTGATTCTGCAGGAAACTAAAACGTTTAAGTTAAAAAACAATGAGGGGAATTTATCAAAACTGGAGCAGACAAAATCTGGAGCAGCTGTGCATGGCAACCAATCGGCTTCTCTCTTCATTTGCTCAGGTTAAGATTTGAAAATGAGACAGAGAAGCTGATTGGATGCCACGCACAGCTGCTCCGAATTTTGTCTGCTTCAGTTTGGATAAATTCCCTCCATTATCAGCATTTCAAATACCTTAAGGGCAGGTTCACACCATTTTCCGGTCCAGATCTGGTCCGTAAAATGGTGTGAACCTGCCCGCAGTTCAAGTGCGTTCCAGACCAGACAAAATGAGACATGCAGTATTTTTCTGGTCTGGTCTGGTCTGGAATGGACTGCTATGGTGTGAACAGAGGCCAGAAATAGCATAGGAATACATTAGGATGCATTTTAGGTCTGGAATCAATCTGGTCTGGTCTGGAGATGTTCTGGATGGGGTGTGAATGGGCCCTTAAACCTTTTAACTTTACTATCACTGTAAGGTTCCATTCTCATCTATCCGGTCCATTGCGGTCTGCTAATGCACATGTGTAATGCTGTTGTTGTGCATTAGGGCAATGCATTATTAAGGACATTCATTTGAACAGACTAATTTAATACATTCTATTTATTTGAACGAAGGGATTTAAAAAGAGATCAGCATCAATTTTCCCAAAGCAGTGAGTGCACCACAACGCACGGCCGTGCATTACCGTGTGTTGCAGTGCACCGTAGCGTGGATGTGTTACTTAAGCGCCTTGGGGTGCCATTGAAAATGATTGGCACTGCAATGCATGCATGGTGCATTGCAGATGATCATATTTGATGTTTGTGGCATGGAGGCCCTTGTTACTGCAACACATTCATGTAAATGAGTCCTTACAATAACATCAGTATCTTGAAAACGGACACAAATTGGCGTGTTTCTACAGAATTCACAGATCCGTTTGCCCTGTGAAATTGCATTTTTTCTGTGTGAATGGAGGCAAAAAACGAATGCTGTTAGCATATTTTATTCCAGGTAGAACTTAAAATCATGCAAATACTGCATTACGGCCACTAGATGGAGGTGAGGAGCAGAGGAAAGAAATTCCTGTGCTCCTCAGCTCCCTCTAGTGGCCATAATGTGGTATTACCTGAGATAACATTCGATTCAGAAAGAAACTATGCTGATAACATTCATTTTTGCCTTCATTTGCACAGAGTAAATGTTCATGGAATTTTTGCATGGTGATTAGCTTTGAGGTGGGAGCATGAAATTGTCCAAAATGTCTTTGTATGCTGATGCCTAAGAGTTTCCTTCACTGGAACTAAGGGGCCAAGCCCAACCCCTGAAAAACAACCCCACACCATAATCCCCCCCTCCACCAAACTTTACACTTGGCACAATGCAGTCAGGCAAGTACCGTTCTCCTGGCAACCGCCAAACCCAGACACGTCCATCGGATTGCCAGACAGAGAAGCGTGATTCGTCACACCAGAGAACACGTCTCCCCTTCTCTAGAGTCCAGTGGCGGCACTGCATCCCACGCTTTGCATTGCACTTGGTGATGTAAGGCTTGGATGCAGCTGCTCGGCCATGGAAACCCATTCCATGAAGCTCTCTACACACTGTTGTTGTGCCAATCTGAAGGCCCCACGAAGTTTGGAGGTCTGTAGCTATTGACTCTGCAAACAGTTGGCGACTTCTGCGCACTGTGCGCTTCAGCATGCGCTGGCCATGCTCTGTCATTTTACGTGGCCTACCTCTTCGTGGCTGAGTTGCTGTTGTTCCCAGTTGCTTCCACTTTGTTATAATACCACTAACAGGTGACCGTGGAATATTCAGTAGCAATGAAATTTCACGGATGGACTTATTTGCACAGGTGGCAACCTATCACGGCACCACACTTGAATTCACTGAGCTCCTGAGAGCGACCCATTCTTTCACAAATTTTGGTAGAAGCGTCTGCATGGGAGGGGCTTGATTTTTTACACCTGTGGCCATGGAGGTGATTGGAACGCCTGAATCCAATGATTTGGAGGGGTGTGCCAATACTTTAGGCAATATAGTGTGTGTATATATACACTGAGTGGCCAGATTATTATGACCACCCCATCAGTACTTTGTTGGGCCACGAGATGACTCCACGAGATGTTGAAAGGTGATGCGAGGAATGTGACACTGCACTGTTGCCCTTCTGTTGTCTTGTACCAGTCTTGCCACTCTCCGTTCTGCCCTAACATTGACTAGTTGCTGACGGCCACAATTCGCACGTTCAGACCCAGATTTTCGGCTGACAGTCCAGTCTTTAAACACTTTAACAACAGCTGCTCTTGAACATTTAACAAATTCTGCTGTTTTGCTGATACTCGCTCCATGGCTTGAGCGCCAACAATCATCCCAGGTTCAAAGGCTGTTAAATCGCGTTGTTTCCCCATTTCTTCAAAAAAAAATCACTTCTACTGTCGTGGTAAACAACCTGCGTCCCTATTTATAATGGTTTGGCCCTCTAGCAACTTCAGCGCGAAATTATAGCTAATTTGTCTACAAACGTCAGGTGGTCATAATAATCTGGCCACTCAGTGTATATATTTAATCCTCCATAGTCTTCAAGTTTAAACAAATCCCATTACAGAGTTTCTTCACATATTTAGATGGTTCATGCAGAGAACTCGGAGAGTTTTCACTTTACTTTTTTATCATTATTAGATGAAGGAGACCTGCCAAAAAAACATCAAGAAGTATAAGCAGAGCTGTCAAAAAGCTTTTAAAAATGTAAAGTATGTGATCTTGTATGCTGCCATGTTCATTGGCTCCGTTTGTTTTATTTTCCTGCAACAGATATGTGTTGTGTCCTTGGGGGACGCAAATATGCTCGAAGCAGCACCCAGCCAGCACCGATGATGGCAAGCTATTATCAGAACTGGCTAGGAAGCGCTGGCCCAGACCCAGGACAAACCACGCGCTCAGTTCAGTGTGCAGAGTAGGAAATCCAAAGATTTGTTTTGGGAAGGAAACCATTTTAACCATCTACGTGTCGCAATGTGTAACATCCTGATATGACGGATGAGGGGATTTGATATCTTTAGTTTTTTTTAGTCTTTTTCCTCATGGAATTATTTTTTAAGGATCGGATCTGATTGGGTGACATTTTCAATTTTCCTATCTCCTGCAGCAGTGACCTGGTTTTCCCGATGTCCCATTTTTATGTTGAATAATATGTTGCGTATCTAAACCCAAGAACTAACTTATCGCAGCTCCCCAGTCGTTAAAGTGGAACTGAACTCAAAAAGTAAATGGAAAATTTGGAAATTTTAATTGTACCTAAATGGCACCCTGAAAAAGTCTGTAATTCAATCTCCTCCTGAACAATAGCAGCGCTCACCCTGGTATGTGAGGGTGCCTAGGCTTTCCTGTGTCTACAGATTTGTAGTGAGAATTGGTGATGTCACTTCTGTGCTCCTCTACCAAGATGGCTGCCGCCACACAACGACACGACATGGAACGCAGGCTCCAAAAACTTGTTTTGTTCTGTTTTGGATCGATTTCAATCTTTTTTGGGGGGATTTCAGATCTAAAATACCATTCCGTTCGTTATCAGAATTCGGGTCAATTAAATTTTTTCGTTTTCAGTTTGGATCAATTTGAATGAGGTTCTTTCATTAAAAATGAACTTAATTAAAAAATGTTTTTTGGGGGGAGGGGAGGTTCCCATTGTAATTCTGTACTGGTCCTCTTAGTCCATACTAGTCCTCTTAGTCTGTACTGGTCATCTTATTCCGTACTGGTAATTTTAGTCTGTAGTGTTCATCTTATTCCATACTGGTAATTTTTGTCCTTACTGGTTCTCTTAGTCTCTACTGGTCATCTTATTCCATACTGGTAATGTTAGTCTGTAGTGTTCATCTTTGTCCGTACTGGTCATTTTAGTCCATAGTGGTCATCCCATTCCGTACTGGTCATTTTTGTTCGTATAGGTCCTCTTAGTCCGTACTGGTCCTCTTAGTCCGTACTGGTCCTCTTAGTCCATACTGGTCCTCTTAGTCCATACTGGTCCTCTTAGTCCTTACTGGTCCTCTTAGTCCTTACTGGTCCTCTTAGTCTGTACTGGTCCTCTTAGTCTGTACTGGTCCTCTTAGGCTGTACTGGTCCTCTTAGTCCATACTGGTCCTCTTAGTCCATACTGGTCCTCTTAGTCCTTACTGATCCTCTTAGTCTGTACTGGTCATCTTAGTCGGTACTGGTCATCTTCGTCTGTAGTGGTCATCTTATTTCGTACTGGTCCTCTTAGTCTGTACTGTCATCTTAGTCCGTAGTGGTCCTCTTAGTCCTTATTGGTCCTCTTAGCATGTAATGGTCATCTTAGACCGCAGTGGTCATCTTAGACCGCAGTGGCCATCTTAGTCCGCAGTGGTCATCTTAGTCCGCACTGATAATTTCAATCCCTACTGGTCCTCTTAGTCCGTACTGGTCATCTCCTGCTGAGCGATACTATGAAAACCTCAATCCTGCAGGACTTGGCACGCTTCTCTTTCTATTATCCAGAAGTTCTGGCGAGGACTGGATAAACCTGCAGGTAAAATGAAAAGCCCTTGAAGCAAGAGAACATTTTAAACTTGATCTCTACTCTCTGTCATTTCTGAAATCTTTTTTTTTTTTTGCTCTTCAGTGAAAGATAAAATAAATCCAAAGTTCCCAGTTTCTGAACTCTGCTCCTGAGAGACACATCCTCATACAATGTATATATAAATTGTGTTAGAACGGAAGGAAATACAAGCTGGCCTAAAAATAGTTCAAATTCTTCATTATCCCCAACTCCAGATCCCCAGCTCAAGTGATCTAAACACCGGCCCTTTGATGAATGACCGCCGGGTCTTTTTTGACACGTATTGATTTGGTTATATTGTGTTCTATGCCTTTGTGAAGTCACTCTTTAATGTTCAGGCCCATAATTAATGCCATCATATAGGAAATGTACAGGGAAGGACACTTAATATCGCCTTTTTGACATTAGTATTATATCTTTGTGACCTTTCTTTGTACATATTCGCTTGTGCTGGGAACTTTTATTTTTTGCAGTTGTCTCTGTATTTTATGAAGATTTATAAATCTTCCTATGAAGCCGCATAAATAGATAACACGACTGCAAAGTCACACTTGCAAGGACGGGCAGCTATTGATGGCCAAAGGCTAATGGTTAGATGGGCACAGGCTGGTTGAAACTAATGTTCACAGATGGACAGACAAGCAAAACCAAGGTGGCCATGGGTGGATGGGCAGGACTGAATGACTATCCTGGCAAAGCTGCGTCTTCTGAAACTTTTTAGTTTTGGTTTTTTGGGTGGCTATTCCAGAGGTTTTAAAGCTGGACTCTAGGTATATAATAATACATTTGTATTCATTTGTTTATTTTATATGTCTATAGTTCAGCTTTAAAACCTGTGGAATAGCCACCCAAAAAAAACAAAATTAAAAAGTTTCAGAAGACGCAGCTTTACTAGGATAGTCGTCATGTATTTGTTCAGTGGAAGCACCTAAATTAGGCCACTTTTAGAGGGGCGGTCCGATCTGGTCCGTCTGACAGTTTTTAAAGCGGACCCAATTGATTGCTCAATGTTAGTCTATGGGCAACCATGTTTAAACAGATGGATGTCCGTCTACACCCCCGATTTCGGCCAGGTCTGGAGCAACAGACGGATCAGAGATCTGTTGCGCCGGACCTGATCGTGCCAGATTGAGGGTAATCTGACGTAAACGGACACCTGTCTGTTTGCATCCGGTTGCTCATAGACCGACATGGGGTCTGGTCAATGCTGGTCTACGGGCAACCATGTGTAAACGTATGGGTGTCTGTTTACATCAAGTTGCCCCCGATGCTATGTTATATGCTATGTTATGAAGCATGCTGATAGCAGGAGAAAACAGAGAGATGAGCTCATCACTGTGTTGCCTCTCCTTTTAATGTCCAGTCACAGGCTGCAGGTGGGTCAATGTCAGTCTGGACTCAGAAGAAAATGATTAAAGCTCAGCTCCATCTTATGGCCATACTGCAATATTACATTACATACATTCGACCTGAAAGGAAAATATATCCAAGAACATTTGTTTTTATGCCCGCTCATAGAATGAATTGGTTATAAATAGTTTAATCTACAAGAAAGTAGACCAAGTTACTAGGTTTTGCTGAGTGCTGTATAACTTATACCTCTATCCCCTCTTTCATCCAGCTATAAGCAGTTTTGCATTTATTTTGCTGTTGGGATTTCCCAAGCAGACTCTTGCAACACAGGCAGATGTTACTAGAGTTGGTTCTACAGACTCCAGAGTCCATGACCCAGCTCTACAAACATCCAGATGAGCTAAATGCTGTTTTTACAGTATTAGGAAACATGAGGTTCTGTGTAGACGTGTGCAAGAGAAAGCAATTACTGCACAGGAAGTTGTACAAGTATAACTACAGTACTAGAAGACCGAGTTGCTCAATGGACTATGTTACAAGATGCACGTACACAGCTTTCCTTAAGCCAAAAAAGAAAATGGAAACATTCAAGCAGCTGTAACTACTAATGTGTTCCCCTTTTCACAACTCCTAACTTTTATCTGTATCTGTGCTTGAGAGATGGAAACTTTCTCTCTGCTGAGAGACAAGTTGATGCTGAGATCAACCTGATTATAAAAGCTCATTGTCGGTAGTGTTGCATGGTGAGGGTGATGCCCCATATGGCCATGGGTTACTGGACACCTGACCATCACAACTACCGATGTGGCCTCATGGATGTGGACCCCTTTCTCAATGATTGAGTTTGGGTGTTTCCAGTGAAGGGTACTGGTAATGTTACATCATAAGAAGACATTTTAGACAACTGTGCACTTTCAACCTTGTGGCAAGTGCTTGTGAAGACCCTTTCTGTTCCACCATGACTGTGCCTCCATGTACAAAGCCAGCTCCATAAAGGTTTGATGAGTGTGCTGTGAATGTCTTCACTGAGCCCTTACCTCAACCCTACTGAACCCCTTTGGGATGATTTTGGAATACCAGTTGCAAGCTAGGTCTTCTAATCCAACATCGGTACCCAACCTCACAAATGCTCTTGTGGCTGCATGGGCCATTCTGAGCCAACCTCACAAATGCTCTTTTGGCTGAGTAGGCCATTCTGAGCCTAATGAAGGGGACCCTGAGAGGCCCTGAAGCGCTTGCAATTGAATGGCAATTCTTAATTAAAACAGACTTTTGCTAAATACGTTAACACAGTATGCTGGTGGCATCCTTTTGAAACTGAATGGGCACAAATTCCCATAAATACACCCCAAAAACTTTTGGAAAGCCTTCCCAGAAGAGTTGAGGCTGTAGGGAGGGGGGCTCTATAATAATGCCTATGGTGTAAAGTCTGGACGTCCAACACAACTTCATCAGATTGACGGAATGAATGGACAGTTAGGCGGCAGGTAGGACTGCTGACAGGTATATTGTTCAGTTGTTTATATAGCTTTCAGAATGTCGGGAAAAAGATTTCCTCTTCCAGTGTGCCTGGCTCCACACTACAAGTCTTATCTGCTTCTTTTGCCTGGGGGATGATGAATAAGGTGATACAGTTAGGTACCTTATTTCTTTTTCCTGCAGGCTTCCTCCATGCTGTAAGACCAATCCCCTGAAGCAGCCTTACTTTGCTCCCTGGCCACAACTTTCTGATGTCATCCTGTACTTTGCATTAAAGTGGGCCTGTTGCTATGTCCCGTATAGGCAAAGCGCGGATTCATGTTAGGGCTGAAAATCTGCCTTAGCTTTTATTGCCACACAACAATGCATGGGTTCTTTTATTCTTTATTTATTTGGGAAGGGGACAGGTAAGGCAAAATATTATCATATTAAACTTCAACTTTATACAGATTCTAATTATAAACCACAACAGAGCTTTTCCTTTTAAAATAAACAATAACTACGAGTCCTTCGCATAACGGGTGTGATTTACAAAGTAGTATTTGCCAAGCGAGTCGAGTAGTTCCATCGGGGATTTGTTAGGAAGGAAACTGAAACATAATTCTTGAGGAGCTGCATGCATGCTCAGGGTGAATGTCCTGTAGGGTCTCCAGACGGAGAAGAGTCCACAGGAAGTTTGCTGAAAATGTAATAAATAACACATGACGTATTTACCATCTACTTAGCAGGGTGCAAATGGCAACTCCGAAATACATTTAAAAGAAAGAACTCCACCAAGCACTATTTATAGTGCACTCACAGACAGGAGCTCACTCACAGGCTTCAATGTTTGAGTCCTCTGTGTGTTTGATACTATACATTGTAAACCAACATCTACACCAGGGGTGGGCCAACTCCGGCCCTCCAGCTGTGGTGAAACTACAAATCCCATGATGCATCTGTCTCTGGGAGTCATGCATGTGTTGTGGTTGCAGTGCTATTGACTTCAACGCACCGCCCACACCCCCTTTATTTTCCTTTCCTAAATGCTAATTAACTCCTTCTTCCTCTTTTCCCTTTAACTAATATTTTCCTGATTTTTTTTATTTCTATTTTTTCTAAGCATTAACATTGAAACTTTGTTTATTTTTATTTTTGTTTGTGTTGCATTAAAAAAAAGCACAACATTTAAAATTCTGTTTAAACAGCCCCGATGCTGGCGACGTACACTGTACGTCGTCAGTCACGAAGGGGTTAATATTCTGGAGCGCTAGGTAGAGTTTGCTGTTTGGAGATCAGTGTCCCTGGTTAGCAGGTAACCAGGGACGCTGATCTCTCTGCAAGTGGCCGGAGCCAGCCGTAACATCACGGCTGGCTCTGCCCAGCCGTCAGAAGCAGGCCAGCTTCGGCTTTCAGCGCGGCTCAGCTGAGCCGATGCATATGCGTTCGGCTCGACGGAGCCGCTCGGCCACGTTCGGGAGCTGTACAGGCTATAGTGAATGGCCCGTACAGCACCCCTTCGGTTCAGTAGGGGCCGAAGCTAGCCAAAGGATCGGCCGAAGCTACGGCTAGATGCTTCGGCAGCTTAGTGAATAGACCCCTTAGTAGGGCAAGGGCTGACTCTAGAGATCTCTTGGTACTACTTACCACAACACACTGCATTGCAAAAGCCTTTAATATTCAGATTTCTACACATGTATCTTGTAGTAAAGGGATTATATTTACACATTTGTTTTTACAGAAAGCGCTGCCGTTTTTTTTTATTGAATGTTATAATAGGGTTATGTTATGATACAGATAACACTTAATGGAGTTTTCCTTTAATAGCTATTAAACTTATATTAAAACTTTTAAAGAGAACACATGTGAATGTAATTAGTTTCCATGGAAGCAAGCGGAACTGGAACATTCGCCTCTTGGCGTTTTGGATACTTTACAAGGGATCTACAGTCCTGTTAAAGTAAACGACTTATGACTTCTATGGTCATAAATTAACTTTAAAACAGAACCCCAGGCACAGAGATTCTTTACGGTTTTTCTTATTTGTACACAAATGTTACCTCTGCTCAGGTGCAATAAATGTCCAGATCACCGCATTCTACTTTAAAGCGTATCTATGTTCAAAAACATCTATGTTCAAAAAATATTGCATTTCCATAAGTTCTATCCCACTCCTAATAAACATATCCAGCTAGAAGTTTGTAAACTTACTTATTGAAGATGTCTATAGGATGGACTTCCTCAATACACTGACACCATTTCACTGTCACATATTTGTGAATATTAGACATGTGCATTCAGATTCGGATGAACCTGCAAAATCAGCGAAATTCAGTTGATTCGGCGGTTCGTCGGAATCCAAAATAACAATTTTTTTATATGCCTGTATATACTAAAACGATATTCGGGCATATAAAAATTCGTTATCAGAACGCACGGCGGCCATATTGGCTGCCGGCGAGTTCTGCGCATGCCCGCCACCATCAGCATAACGTCACATGACACCTCGTCATGGGTGACGTTCTTTGCAGAACGAGCGAGCCTCCAAATCCGAAAACCGCACAAAGAGACTGAAGAACAAGCTGCGGCCGTACCAGCGGCCAGCATGTTCTGCCCATGCACGCCGCAAATTTGGAGTATATCTTGGTGTATACCAAGATATACTCCTAAATGGTGGCACGAAGGCGCAGAACGCGCTGGCAGCCGATATGGTCGCTGCTCGTTCTGCAGTCTCTTTGTGCGGTTTCGGATTCAGAGGCTCGTTGCCTCTGAATCTGAAAAAGCATTAAAATTTGTTTCCATTGACGAAACGAATGAAAATGTTTTGCATCACATCAAGCAGCAGGAAAAGAGACACAAGGCACAGTGGGAATCCAGGAAGTTATTGGAAGTGATGGGCAGACAGAAGGCGGCACTCACTACATAAAAGGGATTTTAAAGCTTTGATTGTATTATCAAAAACAACTGTAGTATGTATTCCTATTACAATGCTGATGTTATAACAGGAGAGGATATGCTGAGACTTTACAACTCCTTTAATATCAATTCGTTTGATGTACATCCATATGCTTTACCTGATGTAGGCAGTATCCCCAAGAGGACCCTCCAGCCCAAACGTCACACACCCCATAGAGTGATACCCACCAGAGAAACCTGGAGGCACTCTCTGCAGAATTCTCCTGTGAGTCTGGGGTGAGGGCGGAGCCTTGACAACCTGGGCTCTAATGAAGTGGGTTTAATGACACCCAGTCTACACAGGACATCGCTGCAGATGGGTTTAGTATAGCCATCAGAGCTGCTTATTTTATTTTATAGAGCCATAGGGGATCTGCTATTGTAGCCCCCCCCTCCCCTCCCAATAGAATTGGGATTCAAAGGGTCAGTCAGTTAGTATATTGTTTTTTCTTAGATGTTGAATTGGATTAATTGGAGTTAGAATAGTAAAAGGTCAAAGTCCCTGCGGTAGTATGGTGGTGAAATGTATGTGTACCAGGCCCCTTTATAAATGGGTTTTACTTTCTACATGGATATGATAGAGAATACAACAGGAGTAGTGGCACATATCCAAAGAAACATCCAAAGCTCCAAAGTGTGCAGTAATAAGGCCAAGGACTCTTCTAAGGAGGTCTAATCGCTGGAATCACCAAGAAACTTAAAAAGCTAGAGGTGCTCTTTTAGCTCACCAGAGTCCACCTATAATTTTATTATCACTTTTAGGTAGCCTGACCCTTTAAACTAAGAAAATGTTGGTCTAATGTGGCTTTAAAGAGTCACTTTACCCTATGTAAAGTCCTTTAACATGCCAGAGTTCTTTCTTTCCTACATTTTATAATTACCTGCAATTTGTATGCAAATAAGTGAAATATTTCTCACTTCTGTTTGCATGGTGTCTAATATTATAGAATTAATAGGATCCATACCATCAACAGAATTAAAAAAGGCAGTCACTTTATAAAAAGCGGGAAATATAGCACTGATTATGCGCTGCACAAAAGAAAACCATGTCCTAAAAATGGATCCAATTGGACAAGATTGAAAATGCTAATTAGCTTTTGCTTCTGATTACAAAACTAGTTCCAATATAGAGGATAATGACATAATTGCTGAATATGTTATTTAATCATGGTTTAATCACAATTAGGAATATATTACAGATGACTGGGACAAGAAAATTAGACAAGTGTTTTAGACTTTCGGGTTATATACTTATTTATAGATAAATTAACTGATTCATAGCTATGGCAAGATTGAGCAGTCTGAATCATAGACAGGACCACTTAACCTACATGAGCACTTTGAGTGATGGTTAATTGTAATGTCCTTTTAGCACAGCTCCACATTACCTCACCTACCCTTAGTTATTTGCCATATTAACATCTTTTTAATGCAACCAACAAAATGTAAGGCACTGTTTTTTATGGTCCTATTAACTTGTTTCAGATCTTGCTGGCTGTCATGAGTGGTCTATGAGCACAAGGGGTACCTGTGGATGGAAAACAAAATGGAGCCTAGAATTAACCTAGCCTGGTTGCAGCTTCAGGACAGAGCAAGGAGAGAGGAAAGAAATGGAAGAATGAAAGGAAGCAGAGATTTGGGGAGGACCTCACTGGGTGGATCAGCATATGATGTCATTTGTAAGTATAAGTGTCGCTTTGCGGGAGTAATGTGGACAGGAAGAGAGAGGAGACAAAAGGAAAGAAAGAGAAGAAGAAAAGGAGAGGAGGGAGAAAAGAGGAAAAGGAGAGGAAGGAAGAAAAAAAGGAAATTAAAGTAAGAGGAGAAGTAAAGGGGAGGAATAGGAAATCAGAGGAAGAGGAAAAGAAAGGGGAGGGGGGAGAGTGAGTGGAAAAGAGGAAAGAAGCATGGAAAGGAAAGCAGAGGAGACAATAGGGGAGGAGAGGAAAAGAGAAAGTGGCGACAGAAGTAATAATGAGGAACAGGAGAAATGATAAAGAGGAGAAGGAAAGAAAGAGCAGAGAAGTATAGCAAAAAGAGTAGAGGAGAAGAGAGAGAAAGGACAACTGAGATAATAGAAGAGAAAGGGTAAAATAGAGGAAAAAGATAGTTAGAAGACAGAAAGTAGAAAAGAGAAGAATAAGATGAGATAAAGAGGAGAGTAAAAGGAAAGGAAAAGAAGAGGAAACAGAGAGGAAATGAAATGATAACAAAGCAGTAAGAGGGGATAAAAAAGAAGCAGAGAGGAGAGGTGAAAAGATGAGTGGAGAGGGGGGAAAGAAGGGAAGAAAGGTAGAAGTGGAGAGTACTGTAGATAAAGAGGAGAAG
This sequence comes from Nanorana parkeri, assembly GCF_000935625.1. Classification (NCBI taxonomy): domain Eukaryota; kingdom Metazoa; phylum Chordata; class Amphibia; order Anura; family Dicroglossidae; genus Nanorana; species Nanorana parkeri. The sequence goes on along the minus strand of NW_017306442.1, from coordinate 1,116,285 downwards.
AAAAAGAGAAAGAGTGGAGAAGTGGAACAAGATATTGAAGTGGAACAAGAGAAAGAGCAGAGAAGTGGAACAAGAGATGTTCTGTGAGAACAGAGAGAAGGGAAGTGAAAAAGAAGAGAAAATGAGAGAAAGAAGAGTGTAGAGGAGAGAATAGAAGAGGAAGAGGAAAGGAGAAGAAGCCAATAAGAAGAAGTGAGAAAGCAGAAAGGAAAAGAATAAGAGGATAAGAGGAGATGAAGATGAGAGGAAGAGGAGAGGAAGCAGATAGAAAAGAAAATGAGAACAGAGGAGCAGTGGCGTAACAACCGGAGGGGCAGGGGGGGCACTTGCCCCGGGCGCAGGACTGAGGGGGGCGCCGTCACGACCCCCGCTGAACGAAGCCCCTGGCTCCCTCTCTCTGCCACATTCACCCGGCTGTCATCGGGCGGCCGCTCGCTCCTCCGAGGCCACTGCGAGCGGCCCTC
>NW_017306442.1:1114401-1115627 GCF_000935625.1 Nanorana parkeri | reverse complement strand
TAGTGGATGTTTATATAATATGGGGGGCGGGGAGGGGGGGGGGGCGAAAAAAAAATTTCTGCCCCGGGCGCCCATAACTCTGGTTACAACACTGCAGGAAGATAAAGAGTGGAGAAATGGAACAAGAGAGTAGATGAGAAGAGAGAAAAAGGAAGCGGAAAGGAAGACAAAATGAAAGAAAAAGTAGTGTAGAGGAAAGAATAGGAGAGAAAGAGGAAAGGAGGGGAAGACAATAGGAACAAGAGAGAAAGCAGAAAGGAGAAAAATAATGAGGAGAGGAGATAAAAATGAGAGAAAAAGTGAGGAGGAAAAAAAGAAGCAGAGAGGAGAGGAAAGGAGAAGTAGAGATAAAGAGGAGCAAAAAAAGTGAGAAGTGAGGAGAGAAGAGGGAGAAGGGTAGAAGTGGAGAGGAGAGGAAGCAGAGAGGAGAGGAAAGATGAACAGATGAGTGGGGAGAAGGGAAAGAAGAGGACAGGAGTGGAAGCAGAGAGGAGAATAAGAGGAGCGGAAGAAGAGAGGAGAGGAACAGTAGAAGAACAGAGGAAGATAGGAGTGGAGAGGATAGAAAGGGGAGAGGAAAAAATAGGATAGAAAAGGAATATTATTTGTAATCATAAGTGAGGCCTGAGTGCATTTGCTCTTTTGATTCAATTGCCTGCACATTGCTTCCTGTGACCCTATGTGTCACATGTTACCCAAATTCCAAATTGCAGACAATGGAATGTTTCTACAATGTAAAATCTTTCAAATACTTTAATTTACATTACAAGAGAACTCGGAATTCATTATACAGTGAATGTCATCATTACACAGTGAGGTGTCTCTAGGACATCTGTATAGAATTTTATCCAGCCTTCCTTGGATTGAAGATCTCAGTAATATATGAGGCATTATGAAATCACAGAGTTCCCTCTAACCTGTGTTATCCAATGTTACCGTAAAACAGAAGCTGAAGCTTTGACCTGTGCAAACAGAGAAGAACAAATACAAACAATTCTCGGATTTATCGTCTTTGTAAATTTCTCTGTGGCTTTTGATCTTCAGCCTCTGTTAAAGCAAGCTCAACCTTTCAGCAAAATCCACATTTTTTTTAGAGGAAACGACGACATCTCTATGTAAATATGTACTTCAGCTGGTTAAGTGACCGTTCTGTCATTTATTAAAAGGTTACAGGACCAAGATGGATATCCCTAGGGCATGAAAGAATGGATAATGGGCAATTAGAA
>NW_017306442.1:1078834-1114388 GCF_000935625.1 Nanorana parkeri | reverse complement strand
ACTTGTTAAATATTTTTTGATATTATTATATTATATTATAATTTGCAGTATCCATGGATGGGGGTATAGCCTCTTTATTTCGGTACTCCTGTAGTCCCTCATTCCATATGTCTTCTGGGCGATGGGTACTATACTCCTGGAGATGTGGACTTATTCACCACTAAGACCCCAAATAAGGTTTTGTATTTTTCAATGTTTATTATTATGTGATGTAAATGTTTGTATTTCAATTCTTATAGATAGTTATATCTATTTATACCCATGGTATTCAAATATTACAGGCAGCCTCTTATCTTCCTGAGGAAGCTTTTTAGCGAAACGCGTAGAAGGCTGGACCCACGGTGCATCGATGCCAAGACTGGATATGTTAATGACGTTATATGATGAATCTATTTATTTGAAAAAGATGTTAAAAATGTTTACCATATTGTTGATGCCGTGAATGTGGCTGTGTGGTACATTTTAGATCATATTGTGTTGAGGGAGTTGCTGTGGATACAGTATTGGTGGGATTATACATTGGCATATTTTTTGTATCTTTTTATTTGTATAATTAAAATATATTTTACATAAAAAATATCTGCAATATGTGTTTATCAAGCCTAGAGTGACACCTTAAAAGCCCCACTCTCTTTAGTTTTTGTTACAATTTTATTCAGGGGTGTGGTGTCCTGTTCCTCATGGTGGCTCAGAACCTTTCTTTGCATTTTGCTCCCAATACACATTGGCGTTTTTTTGTTTAATCGATTTATGAATAATAAAAGGCATGTTTGGACTCTTTCACCTTTTGGATTGGCGTTCTTTATTTCTGAACATTGAGTCCCTTTTGATTACCCAACAAGGGAGGCCTGTCATGTTTGGGAGCTGCCTTGTCAGTGCCAAGGAGCTTACTTGGGAAATTTCCTGCATGATTTTAATCATCATGATTGGATGATTTAAAAGAGCACAGAAATCCCAGCACCTTGTAAATGTGTTCCTTTGGTGTTCACTAATGGGGCTATTTACTATGGAGCCGAAGGATACAGCCATAGCTTCGGCTGATCCTCCGGCTCTCTTTGACCACCGGAGCCCTTCGGTTCAGTTGATCTGAAGGGCTGCTGTATGGGCTATTCCCAATAGCCCGCACTGCAGCCGAAGTGACAGCCGAAGCATGAAGAGAGGTCGACCGCAGCTGACCGATCTCCATGCAAATGACAGCTGGGCAGAGCCAGCCGTGATCTCTGAAATCAGCCTTACAAGACTAAAGTGAATAGCCGAACAGCGTCCGGCTCACTTCACTTCGGCTGGGTTATTCCTTCGGCAGCTTTGTGAATAACCCCCTAAGTGTGGGTCAGTGAAGGGGTAAGAAGCAAGCTCAGTGTATAAAGCATCATACCTCCATTCTTCAGATTCACCAGTTCAGTGTTGTCATTCTGACTTCTTTTCTGCTGCAGTTAGGCAACACAGCCTGGTCACCTCCCCACCCCCAGCCTGTAACTGGACATTAATGAAGCAGCTACAGACTGTTGAGGCCTGTCACATATGATCTTGCGTAATTAAAAGTAATTTTTAATCAGAATTAAACTCCGGACAACAACAGGAGGGATTGCTGCACCACAAGGGAAACGCAGTACCTTGTATCACTAATGAGATTTTATTGGAATAGTAAAAATATTGATTTTATTATAATAACATTTATATTGTGAAGAGATGCAGCTCTTGGTGCCAACATTTGATTGGCGCCCCCTGTGGGACTTCCATGGGTACCCAGGACTCTTCTCTATATACACAGCGTTGGGTACAGATCAGACAAATATTACGTTTGCCTCTTAATTAGACATCAGCCTTCCTCTGACATGTTTCTTAAATACATCTAATTCCCTTATGTTCCTTCTCAAAGTAGAAGCACGGAGCAGCCGGCACTCTGTCAAAATGTATCTGCACACGGGGGAGAGAAATAAAACAAAACAGTCTGCGGTTGAAGAGATGTAAATGATGTCCAGTTCCTTAAATCATAGTTTTTAGCCTCTGGTGCAATAAGATGTGCGTTACATCCGACCTTCGTACAGGCGGAAAGCTAATGCTTGCATGTAATTGGCTGCTGACTAACTGGTAGGAGGACTGCATGCTGGCCTACGTTGGTGGCACTGTGGTCTTGCACCACTGGGGTCCATTCCCTAACTGCATGGAAGAACCACTGTATACATGGAGTTTATATGTTCTCCCCAAATTCTAGTGTAACTGCCACATTTTAAAAACATACTGGTAAGTAAACTGGCCCTAGTGTGTGTGTGTGCGTGCATGTTCATACCCTGTATATCTGGTTCTGCTCTGTAAAATGTTGTACAATTTGCTGGCACCCTATGGATGGATAATTAATAATCACAGCCGTCTTTACCACAGGGCAAAAGGGGCAACTACCCTGGGCCCCATAACTCTTTCCCTGCTGCTTGATGGGATGCAATCTCTATTTCTCAAGACTACATATCCCATGATGCACTGCTTCCAGCAAGCAAATATTTTTTCATTGTTCTGACGTTGAGTTGTAGAACTACAGATTTAAATTTTAGATACCCTCTAAAGTGTATGTTACCCCTAAATGTAATATTTCATCTATGTGTCTGTGTCTCCGTGTAGGTGTGTAAATGTAACCTGTTCTCATTTTATTGATTTGAATGCTTCTAAATACCCGGCGATCCTGCCATAGATGAGAGAATATGTCTATGCTATGGATCCGTAATCAATATATAGTCCAACAGGGTTATTCACAAAAGGGTGAAGAGTTTGGAGAAGGCAGGAGAAGTGAACAATCTAGGACAACATAGCTGAACTGGAAACATTCTCCAATTCAGTTCACTTTTCAGATCAGCTATGTTGTCCTAGATTGCAATGCCCATGTAAAGGCACGTGAGTGTCACTGGGTGCCATAGTACCCTGAGCCCAAGCCGGTCTGGGTCTCATTCAAACCAAATGATGAGTGGCGCTGGTCTGGAAAGCGGTGACGTCTGGGGGACCCGAGAGGTAAGGCAAATATTGCGTCCTGAGCTGATGTTTTATTCTTACACCAGCTAGGCCCCCGATTTATATAGTTTTTGGCAGAAGTGGCCTTGTGCCTTAATCTAGGTCAGCAGTAAGACAAGGGCAGATATCCAAAACCTGGTCAGCCACGACACCTTCCATATTTCCTAACCAAAAGGTTCCCTCTAAACGTTTCTGCGCCACAACAGCAGATGCGGTCATCATCATTCATAACAGACGCGGCGGCGAGCAAGGATAAGACAAGATCGAGCGCTGGAACTCCGGAGCATGTTCCTGAATACATTACATGCCGGTGCCTCACCTGAGGCTAGCAACACGAAGACGCCATCCGCCGTTCTTATAATGAGGAGGAATAACTCTTTTCATTTCGCCATCTGGAAATTTCACTTTTGTACATTTTAATATTCATTCCAATTAAACGCACGTTTTCTTATTTTTTCCCCCATTAACGCTTGTGAATGAACGCTGCGATTGTAGGAGATACTTAATAATGAGTAAGAAATTTCAGGGACGGAACGTCTTTCTACGCCCATTTAAAGGAAACTTAGAATAAAAGAACCCGGGTCTGTGCGTTCACTGTGCTAATTTTCCCATACTGCTCGTCTCTTGTAGAAGAAACAATGAACGTGTAATAGACTTACCCGTCCGTCGCTCTGGGATCGGTGCAGGCTTACGCCACGTCATCACGGACATCAGCAGGCCCCTCCTCCTATGTCAGCTTAAATCCGCACGTATTCAATTGCCCGGCGTTCGAGCAAAGGGAGAAGTCGCCGAGCAATGCAGCTCCTATCCCACACGCTGAACTCTCCTCTGATTTCCACAGGTAGCTAACCCTCTCAAGGGATCCACCACTGTGAGACTCCTTGCCTGCTTTATGACCACAGAATTAGAGATCTCCTCCTCTACAGCTGCAGGAAGAAATCTCACTTCCTCCCTAAATCTCCACTGGGATTACTGGCACATCCCTCCAAAAATCGATCTGAATATCAATCTGGTTTGCAGAGGGACTATCTGTGGAACTCTTCTCAAACGCAAGTACTTGTAATAGAATTCTATTCCCAAATTGACTGTCTGTTATACTTTCATAGTACAAGTACTTGCTGCCTTTCAACTGCTGATTAGGTAAATTACAATGGATTCTGTGTCTTGTTTAAAACTTTTACAGGGTTATTCGCAAATGGGTGAAGGGTTTGGAGAAGGCAGGAGAAGTGAACAATCTAGGCCACTTCTCCTGCCTTCTCCAAACTCTTCACCCTTTTGTGAATAACCCTGTTAGTTTCCTGCAGAATCAGCTGGTCCCCTGAGCACTGGCCATGATATCCTGTTCTAGGGTGGCTGCTTTCCCTTGCAGGATCCTATGGAGCCACCCTTGTGTGTGCTAGTAAGCTGTGTGTGTCTCTACAAACACACAGAAACAGCAAGACAATACACTACCCTCCTTCCCTCTCCTCCCTCTTCCTTTCAGCCTCCTTTCTCCCTCCCTCCTCCAAGCTAGTAGTTGGACAGCTTGTGGATACTGCTCTGTCCCTTATGATCTTGTACTGGACAGGAAGTTCAGGGAACCTGAGTTGAGAGAGTGGGATCTGTTGTGCCTTGATGGGTGGATGTCAGTCTGAAGGAGTGGATGGTTCTGGAGTGGATAGAGTGGAGGAGTGGATGGATTCTGGAGTGGAAGGAGTGGATGGACTTGCATGCAGACTGCCCTAGGTAACACACACAAATGATATTGAGCCTCCATGATTGAAAGAACTGGAATCCAATGAGTGGAAGGAGAAGGCCAAGGACAGTCAGACTGGGAAGGAAAGGGCTAGATGATGATGTAGCTTCTAATGCACATAGTGAGAAACTCACAGTGTGCAGTGATATTAGAGAAAGCAATTTGGTATAGGAGAGGAGCCGGACAACTGTGCAAGACTGAAAGGAAGGCCGGAGTTCAGCTTTAATTATGCATGTAATATGTACATATGTGTAATGTGTTCAGTCGGTAACTAATAAGACTTCTTTCTGCAAGCTTACAACTCTCTCTTCTTCCAGATTCATAAAGTTGAAGAGCTTCTGAATTCCTTCTGGTTTTAAAACAAAAAGTAATTGCTGGAAAAATTGTAAAAGTGTGAGGTGGGAGCAATTATCATGTTTACAACAATCTTTCTGTGCACACAAATGTCTGACAGGTTGGAACATTAAATTAGACATCAAAGGGCAATTATTCTTGCGGAGGTGAGTACCTGTTACAAGAGCAACAACGTCCTCCCCTATCTCCAGCAATTAAAGAGTTGAACGTTAATCTGTTTTTAATGGAGCAGTGTGCTCTTGAAAACAAAAGCATGCCGAAATGCGCACATTTTTCTTTCTATAACTCATAAATTTAATTTAATAAAACAGGATGTTGCCATTGAAAAACCTGTCAAACCTAATGGATTGCAGAATAATTAAAGACATTGCAGCAGCTTTTCATTAAAGGATAAGTGCACTTTAAAACAAGATGCATTTATCCTTTATGGTTCCTCTTCTCCTGACCTGACTTAACCCCCCCCCACCCCCCCTCTAGAGATGCATACTTACCTCGGTCTGATGGCCGCGGTTCCACTTGTTGGTTTAGATCCGTAGGTACTGTCCTGGCCGCATCTGCATTAGTGCCCAGTAGACTTCTATGATAATGTGTCTCGAGGTTGGAGATGATAGGAGATGGTCCTATAGAAGTCTATGGGGCTATGTCTTGAGGACGGAGATTAGAGGAGATGGTCCTATAGGAGTCTTTGGGGCTTTGTCTCGAGAATGGAGATGAGAAGAAATGGTCCTCTAAAACTATATGAAGTTGTGTCTCGAGGCCAGAGATGATATGAGATGGTGCCAAAGATGTCTAAGGGGCTGGGTTTCGAGGTTGGAGATGATAGGAGATCGTCCTGTATAAGTCTATAAGGCTGTGTCACTAAGGCTGGAGATTATAGGAAATGGTCCTATTGAAGTCTATAGGGCTGTGTCTTGAGGGCCAGAGATGATCGGAAATGGTCCTATAGAAGTCTATGGGGATGTGTCCCAAGGCTGGAGATTATAGGAGATAGTCCCTTAGAAGTCTAGGGGGCTGTATCTCGAGGCCAGAGATGATCGGAGATTGTCCTATAGAGGTCTATGGGGCTGTGTTTTCGAGGCCGGAGATGATATGAAATGGTTCTATAGAAGTTTATGGGGATGTGTCCCAAGGCTGAAGATTATTGGAGATGTCTCCCATAGAAGTCCAGGGGGCTGTGTCTCAAGGCCAGAGATCATCGGAGATGGTCCTATAGAAGTCTAAGGGGCTGTGTTTTGAGGTCGGAGATGATAGGAGAGGGCTGTGTCTTGATGCCATAGACGATAGGAGATGGTCCTATAGAAATTTACCGAGCTGTGTCTCGAGGCCGAAGATTATAGGAGATGGTCCTATAGAAATTTACAGAGCTGTGTCTCGAAGGCTGGAGATGATAGAGATGGTCCTATAGAAGTCTATAGGGCTGTGTCTCGATGCCAGAGAAGATAGTCGATGGTCCTATAGAAATTTAAAGAGCTGTGTCTCGAGGACGGAGATGATGGGAGATGGTCCTATAGAAGTCTACGGGGCTGTGTTTCGAGGCTGGAGCATGATAGGAGATGCTCCTATAGAAATTTACAGAGCTGGGTCTCGAGGCTGGAGATGATAGGAGATGGTCCTATAGAAGTCTATGGGGCGGTGTTTGGAGGCCAGAGATGATAGGAGATGGTCCTATAGAAGTCTATAGGGCTCTGTCTTGAGATGGTAGGAGATGGTCCCATAAAAGTCTATAGGGATGCAATGTGCAAAACAGTTAAGACTTCTGGCCCTGGATCTAAACCAAGAACAGAACCCACGTCTATTGGATCATGGTACACATCTGTAAAGGGGGGAAAGGTGGGTCAAGTTTGGTCAGGAGAAGGGAGCAATAAGGATAAACGCACTTTAAAGTACATGTATCCTTTAATTAAAAGCTGCTGCAGTGTCTCTAATTATTTTGCAATCCATTAGGTTTGACAGGTTTCTTCAATGACAACATCCTGTTTTATTAAATTAAATGTATAAATCATACAAAGAAAAATGTGCGCATTTATGCATGTTTTTGTTTTGAAGAGTGTGCTGCTCCATTGAAACCAGATTAACATTCAACTCTTTAATTGCTGGAGAGAGGGAAAGACATTGTTGCTCTTCTAACTTGTACTCACCTCCTCATGAATAATTGCCCTTTTAAGTCTAAATATTGCAAATCACAGATTTGCCATTGGGCAAAATGTGATCCATGTGGATGCCGGTACATGCCGGTACCACCACGCCGACTTTTCAATTGACTTTTGTCATGGCAGGCTGAGGAGGTAGAACATTTTCAATGTTAAATGTGGACCTGTTGGTGTTCAATCCCACTGAGCTGTTGAAGAACTAGAGGCAAACAGTGAATGGAAATACATTCCAAATTCTCTTCCATGTGCCTGGTGAACCCCCTAAACCCCTGGAGCACAGGGCTTAACATACATCTAACTTTGGAACTATACTCTGTCCACAATGAAAAAGACTCAGCTGATCAATACGGGCACTCTCATTGGATAGTGGGATGAACACAGCTTTAAAACTAGAGCAAAACTTAGTACATTTATTTTTCAAATCTAACAAATTCTGACTGGGTTGCTTTACTTAAAACCATCCTAACCTAGGTGACTATCAGGGCAATCCGTGACCCGCAGCAATCGTGCACGAAACTGCGCAGATAGCTGCGCGGTCACAGAGTCGCAAACCACCATTATTTTCTAATGGCAGCCCAATCGCGCCAGGCAAATTGTGTGGTTTTCCTCCGCAGTTCCACCCGTTCAATTGCGGTTGAAAAAAACGTGCAGTGCATGTCTCAAAAAAAGGTACATTAAAAAGACCCTGGCACCTTGTCCATTCAGGACAACAGTTTGAATATGGCCACTGTAAGAGAGTGCAGAACAGTGACATCATCAGCATGCTGCTCTTCCTCCATTGTCCAATCACAGAATGAGAGCGGGCTGGTAACCAACTTATATTGCTTAAAGTGCAACTGAGGACAAAAGATTTTTAATTTTGGATAGGTGGGAGAGGGATTTGAACATCTTACAGGTTTTTATTTCTGATTGTGTCCCCATTAGGAAGGTTCACCCTCACTAATTGTTCAGGTAGTTGTTATCACTGAGAGGGAAAGAAAATCCCAAATTTTGGTTTGTCATCAAAATAGGAATAGAGGGGAAATCTTCCACTGGGGACACTAGTTCTGGTGACCCTGCTGACCACCAGGGATGCCCCACTCTTTGGAGAGATTTACTCTTGCTTCCTGATGTGACTATCAAACTGGAAGTAAAGGAAAATCTCCCCAATTGGAAACAGATGGCAAAAAAAGCTGATTGAGGTTATAACCCTCCTTTACTATATTCAAAACAAAAAAAAGGGTTTAGGCTTTGGTTCTACATAAACTCCAGCAGAGCAACAATACAAAAGCATAAAAGCAATAATTTCCCAGCACACTTACCAGCCAGCCTGAAAAACAAAACAAAACAGAAAAAAAACAATTACACTGTCTAACTATTAGAGTTCAAAATAAAGGTTTTAGTTGCACAACTTTTGCAACGTATGTGGAAGCCACACTGCCTCGTCAAAGCCCCTCTGTGTAGTGTGGTCCTCACTTTAATCTATGAGAGCATAGATTAGCATCTTGGAGCACATATAGTAAAGGATGAATTGGGTGCAGGTTTACCAGGAGGCAGCCCATTTCTCCTTAAAGTCACAGGGACACACCAGAAGCCCAGCACATCACAATGGCAGCTGAAACCCCCAGAGTGTCCCCACACCAAAACCAACAAGTGGCACAAATGGCAAACACACTCATCATTTCATTACTAGCTTTAAAGCTGGTTATGAATTGATGACTGTGTTTGCCATTTCTTTCACTTGTTGGATTTAGTATGGGGACACGATAGGGGCTTCGGTGGCCATTGTGATGTGCGGGGCTTCTGATGTGGATGGTGGATGACCCGGAGCACTTCGTCTATGCAGCCTCAGTATCCCGACCGACAGCACACCTTGGATCTATCCAACAGCACCAGTGTCTGCCTTCATAATCCATATCGGGATACCCTATCAGCATTTGAATCGTACTGTGGATACCAGAGAGAGATCACGAACGCCATGCTAAAATAAAAAACACGCGACTACCCGTGACGATCCTGAAATGGAGCTCGAATAACTGACCACCAGGTCACGTGAGTAGATCCACTGTTCATTAAAACACGAATCAGCAAAACGAGTTATGCTTACCGAATTGGAAGACATATCCCCCCGTACACGCATCTAAGGTGAAGACTTTCCTAACATTGTTCACCAGGGAGAATCAATTACAAGCAGCTACGTACTGGTTAAAAAACTAAGAAGAGTCACAGCCGGCATATATTGCCCCTCTCTGATAGAACTAACTCACCTTATGATCCAAGACAATACCCAAAAGAAAGATACCGCTGATTATTTGGGTATTATCCAACAAGCTATCACTCACAAAGAATCAAGTATCTACCAATGAGAACCCAATCCTGCTAAAGAAGCCACTATTTATTCGTTCACTGCCGATCATTGGCCTACTTAGGAAATATACAAAGTGGCAATCTGTAGGATGTGTGGTCGAATGAGATACCTATGTGACACATGCATGGTTTAATGAGATACTTATGTTATCGATAGCCTGTGTTAGATGAATAGATCTCAGGTACACTGGTATGTCTAGATCCAAACTGTGAGCAGTTATCCAAGATGAGGATATTTATATGTTTAGCAAACTAAGGGTTCATATATCCTACCAATCACTAATTATTTACAGTCAGTTTGACTTGCCATTGGTTTTAATTAGTTGACAGTAACTTGTTGGCTGTGTGTATTCCGCATTTTTATTAGAATAAAGTTTTTTTTTCTCTAAAATTTTACAATTGTGGTTTGTCCCCATCCTGAGTTAACCCTTGAACTGCCTTCACTTGGAAGTCAGTTTGAATTTGTTGTTTGTTTATGCATATATTGGTTACGGATGGGGTAGACGAACCTACCAAAAAGGGCCTGTGCCTTTAAAGAGGATTGGGCTACCTCCTGACAAACCTGCACCGAATTCATCCTTTGTTATATACTGTATGCTACAAGATTAGAGTTAGGAGCACACTACACAGAGGGTCCTTGACAAGGCAGTGTGGCTTCCACATGTCCAGCAGAGCAACAGTTTGAACATACCTACTGCAGGAGAATGTAGAGCAATGACCTTGTCAGTATTCTGCTCTTTCATTGTCCAAATACAGTTTGGGGACAGACTGGTGACCAAACTATGTTGCTTAACTCCAGCAGAGCAAAGTGAGGTCCGTGACCTGGCTATAATGTCTTGCATGTGTGTCTGTGTCACAGAACTAGCAGAACGCTTGATAATGCCTTGGCAGGTGGAACAATTCATGTATATCTATTTCAACTACGTATTTCGTTGTTTGTCACTTAGTTTATATCCCATTTTTTATATTTATTTTACACTTTTCTTTCTCATTCCAGAAACTTTTGCTTGCCCCTGATATTAGTATTCAGTATTCAAATTGAATAATGTATGCGTGCAGATTATAGAACATCTAGAGTACAAGAAGCAGGAGGCAAACCAGGAATATATTTTAAATTAGTGTTGTTGACAGAAAAGTCAGCCGAGGAAATTGATTATTTTGTGACAGTCAGAATGGCTCATCTGGGACTCTCCGCACAATGACACAACGCCTGGAGCGAGACCCGAGCTGCTTAACAGATTTTGTGCCGGAGGAGGCGAAAAAGGATAGAGTTGTACTTTACAGAACTTTGCAAAATTGAAATCCTCCACCCGTTTAGCCTAAAACATAACCTCCCAGCCTCGCTCGTCAAACTTATTTTTGCAGGGAAACAAAAAAAACACGCTTCTGAAGATTTTGTTTATGCAAGCTGGCGCGTGGAAGTGATTTCAGGCGAAACGCTGACGCCGAATTTTCTCGCGGAGTAACCCAAGGATGTTGACACGTTCATTTCAAATAGGTCAGAACGGTGCTGGAAAATGTTACTTAAAAAAATAAATCAGCAGTTTATTCTTAAAAACGGTAAGAAACATTTGCAGAACTTTTTTTAAAAGGGGGCCCAGATGGAGATTATGGGAAGCTGCGATGGATTAGTCCTCATGGCCTCCTGAGTTATAAAGGTAGTGTAGCACCCTGTAGGCAGGGGTGCTATTACATTTTGTTATTGTCAGATTGTAGTCTATGATCATTTGAATTCCCCTAATCAATCATGCACCTGTCTGCTGCTGGGTTTACCCTGGCCAAAGAGCAGAGCAACCAATGAGAGATTGCTATGACTAAGTATCCCTCCCCAGCCAATCGCTGTGAGGTTAATGGCCAGTGGTGCATGCTGGGGAGGAGATAAATACTTGGGTTGGACCATGTGAGCTCCCTCTTCCTCCCCCAGGCTATGCCTGTGGGGAGGCGTCTATGGACTGTCTGAGATAGCTAGGCCTGAAGCCTGGAGACTAGCCATGTGCTTACACTAAGGCCTTAGTCTGGAGGCCCATTGGTTACTACTGGTGACTTCTACCTCAAGTGCTGCTGTTCCAGGTGTTCTCCATGCTGTGAATGGAGCCAGCTACCACACCAGCCAATTAAAGTAGTCTACATCAGCCTGGATGATCCTAACCCTCAACCCTTCTCCCTGAAGGTCATCAACAAAGTTTCTCAGCATGATACCTAGCGTCTCGACCCCCTTAATTTCTTAAGGGGCGAAGTGAATGAAAATATCCCTAGCAAGAAGATTACTGAGTTGCGGTAACGCATAGCAACCGACACTAGGATCAAGGTATCTTTCATCCTAAGGTGTGCTGGTATGCTGTGTATTTATTATTGAGGTTCTTCACAGAGGAAACACAGGGAGACCCATTGCTTTAATACTGTATGCTGCTCCTTAGGGGGTGCACTACACTTTTTTCGTCCGGGATTTCCCTGTTATCCCTCGCAAACTGATGACGTCCTCAACTGTGCTAAAGTTATCCAGCAATAACCCCTAGCAACATAAGAGACTGTCTCCTGTGTTCGCTTGTTCTTTAAAGGAGAACATTTGCATTTTTATTGAAGAAACAACATTTTGGCCTGGACATGTTTCTTCCGGGAGAGAGGGGGTTAAAGGGTTCCAGGATGAGAGCGCGCACCCTGTTGGGGAGGAGATGGTGCCAGAAAACTCCAGAACCCACCAGCTTGTTCTAAGTGAGGGGAGGAGTCACGCCCTCAAACCTGTAATAAGAATCTCAGACTGTGTGAATGAGCATCCCCACATGTGCTGCAAAGCTGTGTCGGACCGCTACTATACTACAAGAGAACGACAAGATGTCAGGTTTCCCGCCTGCCATTGTGAATTTTACCGCTCTAGTCTGGGATCACCACCTGCCAAGTCCTTCAGGGAGGCGATTTCACCGATTTAGGCCTTCGCTTCCAGCCGAGTAGGGGTTTAGCGCTGTAAACGATCTGAGGATATGAGGTGCTTGGAGTGGCTTGTCCTTGTTGCCTTGCTATTGCTATGAACATTCAATCCTGGAGTCGCTGTCAACTTTCTGGAGAATTGCTAATGGAGATGACGTCTTCAAGTTTGCCGCCCTGGGCGTTGAGGGTACACTGGACCATTGGTACTGCTATTACTGCTTCGGAGGAGCCAAATACCACCACCGTCTACTCAGCTGTACCCACTATTGCCACAGAGACAGAGTCGGGCCTCAACATCATCCGCACCGGCTATCACCACCGGCGAACCTGCCGAAACAACACCTAACGCCCGCAATGAAAAGCTGCAAGGGCCAGCAACGCACTCCATCTGCACTCCTGGCAGGTAGCCACCCAGACCGGAGCCACCCCACATCAGAGATCAAAAGTCCATGTATCTCATCGCACTCCTGACCGGAAAATGCCCATGCAGCAGGGCGGGTGCAGCAGCAACAACGGATGCCTCCGTCAAAATGTACAAAAAATAATAAAGTCACTGACACTCCAAATATTCAAGTCAATAAGTTTATTGACCCAAGTGAAAACACCTCTAGCAATGTCCGAAATATTGCTAGAGGTGTTTTCACTTGGGTCAATAAACTTATTGACTTGAATATTTGGAGTGCCGGTGACCACATCAGAGATCGGTAAGGCTACCTTGGGAGATTTGGATGGGACTGTAACTAGTGGGACTGTCATCCTTTGCTTTAATTTAGTACCAGCGGAAGAATACTCCACTGAAACCCACTCCAGCATCGGATCTGACCGATTCTCAGATGTCTCAGACTCAGTGTCTTTTTCAGGTTATTGGTCAGATGAAAGCAACTAAGGGAAAGATAAACGAGATCCTGTTGCTAATGTTGCTACTTGTTCTGAGCATTCTGTCACTGCTCCACCTGTGACTGTGTCATCACCTATATCTTCTGTCAAAGCAAAAGAGTAACCCTACAGGCCCAAGACACGAGATCATGTTGCTGGAATTCCTGTTAAGAAGTCTCCAGATTTCTGCATTCCACTTGGCAATGGGAATGCCAAAACCCTAACTGAGCTAGCACATTTACAAAGAGTGGTATTGAAACGTTTGGCTCAAGAATACGGTCTGTTATACCCTTATGTACCTTAAGGAATCATGAGGGAAATTGAAGATAAGCGCAACCGATGTACGGGGAAGCTGTCGGTGCCTATTTAGGTGTCTCACCAGACCAGGCCTTCTTGTATTATCGATGCCAATTCGAAGGATGTATGAAGAATTGGAGTTATGGTCGCCATATGTATGCCAACCGTGTGGTCATCAGGAGGCCAAACCAGATGGATATAAAACACGTTATCACCACCGTGGACAGTAAAGGCGAAACAATTCAGCTGCCTGACCCTGCCAACGATTGGTGAATTCATCCTTGATAATGCGTTTATCGTTTCAGCAGTTATGCAGTTGAGCTGTAATGTCTAACAGGACAAGTTCATTTGTGTGCTACGCACGTGCTGAAATTGACCAGTTTATAACCAGTTCAAAGATGTGCACCCAGAGGCAAGGACTCCCTTTCAGGATCGTCTCTGTAAAGTTTTTTTTTTTTCTGCAAACGGAAACCTGTTCGAAATAGATCCCCCAGGGGGGAAAGAACTCTCTCACCGAGATCACCACTGTGAGAACTGTCAAATCCTGCATTGTTAATTTTTTTTTTTGATGCTTTACTATAATTGATTTGTTTGGGGCTGAACTCTCTAAACAGATCACCCCTTTCTACTACATGTTTGTAACTTAAAAGAAGATTTGTGTCCAGGAGTCAGGACTCTCTGCTAAGATCACTCCTGTAAACTACGACCTGATACTCTCACCACTGCAGCAAGTACCTGGAAGCAAGGATTGCCTCTCTCACTCTCCCCAATGCTTCTTCTAACGGCTTGTTGTGTGTTTTGTTTTTTTTTCTTGAAAAGTAAGAATTCTCAGCAAGAACACTTTCAAGAATTTCTTTTTTTTGAAGTAAGAACTCTTTCCTAGATCACTTCCAGGAGTCATTCCCAAGGCAGTATGCAGCACCACACACGTATATATAAATGTACAGTTAGATAGAAATAATAGCGTAGGATCATATCATAAGAGTATAAAATTCTGTTTCAGCTGAAACAGTGCTATAGGAATTATGTAATAAGGATGTGTTTATTAGAATAGTAATAGATAAGTATAGAATAGGATATGTATGTTGTTAACTTGTTAACCTTTCCCTCTCCTTCCCTTCCCTATCTAATTTGTGTCAGGACATCCGCTCTCGGGGTTGGGGGGGGGGGGGGGGGGGGGGGGGAGTGTGTAGCACCCTGTAGGCAGGAGTGCTATTAACTTTATTAAATTGTCAAATTGTCAGATAATAAATTGTCAGATTGTAGTCTGTGTTCATTTGGTTTCCCCTAATCAGTCTGTCATTGTTTGCATCTGTCTGCTGCTGGGTGTACCCTAGCCACAGAGCAGAGCAACCAATGAGAGATTGCTATGAGTAAGTATCCCTCCCCAGCCAATCGCTGTGAGGTTAATGGCCAGTGCTGCATGCTGGGGGAGGAGATAAATACTTGGGGTGGACCATGTGAGCTTCCTCTTCCTCCCCCAGGCCCTGCCTGTGTTGAGGCTGCTATGGACTGTCTGAGATGACAAGGCCTGAAGCCTGGGGACTAGCCATGTGTTTACACTGAGGTCTGAGTCTGGAGGCACAGTGGTTACTTCTGATGACTTCTGCCTCAAGTGCTGCTGTGCCAGGTGTTCTTCATGCTGTGAATGGAGACAGCTACTATGCCCTGACACTTAAAGGAGTCTACATCAGCCTGGATGATCCTAACCCTCAACATCTCTCCCTTAAGTTCATCAATAACGTTTCTCAGCATCATACCTACCGTCTGGACATCGCTTTTATCGGTCACCACAGAGGGCGGTAAGTGCTGATGGGTGAAATGAATGAAAATATCTCTGGACAAGAAAATTACTGAGTTGCGGTAACTAGGGATGTACCAGTTTTTCGGTATTGAGTACCGATACTTATATTTCGGTACTTGCCAATACCGAGTACCGATACCGGTACTTCTGCTAGCATGGAGCCTGCTTCCTGGGCAATCAGGAAGCCGTCATTATCCGCCGCCCGGCTTCTTGATTGCCCAGCTCGATGTTGATTGGCCGGGAAGCCGGCTTCCCAGCAAATCAAGAAGCCGGGAGATGGGTCATTACCCGCCACCCAGCTTCCTGATTGTGCGTGAAGCCGGCTCCATGCTGTTTGGCTGGCTCGATGCTGATTGGTTGAAAAGCTGGCTTCTCAGCCAATTAAAATGGAGCCGGAAACCCTGCCAATCAGGAAGCTGGGTGGTGGGTCATTACCAGCCCCCTGCTTCCTGATTGGCTGGGAAGCCGGCTCCATGTTTCCTCATGGCACTGCCGGTCAGAGGAAATCTCCCTGAGATATTGGTGAAGGTATCAGAGCATTTTGGCGAGTACGAGTACTGGCCCAAATAATCGGTTTCAGCACCGATACTGGTATCGCTATCGGTGCATCCCTAGCGGTAACCCATAGGAACCGTCCGTAGGATCAACATATTTTCCATCTTAGGGTGTGCTGGTGTGCTACAGTAGTAATTCAGTAAATTGCAGTGAAGTAGGCAAATGAAACCCAAAACTGATATTTTAATGTATGGGTGGTGCTGGAGAGATACACCACCTGGCAGTTTCCTAAATGACCAAAGGTTTGTTGTCACCTAACCATCCACCCTTATGTACTTGCTTGACATCCCATTCCAAACTCATGGGCATAACGTCAAGCACATAGCCAATTTTCTGCTGGGAAATACATTAACATGCAAAAACATTTTAGATAGTTTTGTACTTCCAACCGTGTGATAAAAGTTTCGGGAAGTCCATTTTCTGTCCCAGCATGACTGTGCCCTGTGTACAAAGCCAGCTCCATAAAGACATGGTGAGGTCAGGAATGAAAAAAAGGTGTTTAAAATATTTTTCTTATGTTAGTTGGGTAAATATGACATATTGGCAATAAATATTCCATATTTTTTATTTTTCACATTTACTCTTCACTCTCCTCACTTGCCTGTTCTTTAAATATATGGTCATGTGGAGATTCAGTTAGTGAAAGGAAGGCAAATGAAAAGCTACTGCTATGCTAAATGTTTATTTGTAAAATAAAGACTTAATATATAAACAATAAAAATATATACACTGGTTAACACCAGTTTAAAAACGTGTAAAGAAGAATTAATATAAAATCAAACTGACCCCAAACCAATACAGGTTCCCTTTAAAGTAGAACTATATTATGCTGGGGTTGAGGGTTGGAGTAGGGGGGGGCTTACCAACTTACCTTTCATTTTGCCTGCCTTAAGTGATTACAGTTCCTCACTCTCCAATGGCCCTCCATCCCCATTGCTGCTGTCTTCTTCATTTCTTCTGGGCCCACAGCTTCTTTTGTTGGCCATTGGGCAGCTACTGGTAATGTGCCTCCCATGTTGCTGGAATTACATTATCCCGGCGCCTCTTAGGCCTGGTTCACACTGGCAGCAGGCTGCACCACTCCTCTGAAAAGTGATTTGCGGTGGAACGCTGTTCAGAGGTCAGTAGGGCAGTGGTTGCCCAGTGTTTCAAAGGCAATACTGATCCTTCTGAATGCCTTATTTCCCTTCATTTGTTTTACCCCAATGGGGATTTTCTATTGCAATATGGTTGCTGTGTGGTCCAATTGATTGCAACGGTCGCATTTGGCAAGTGGCACCACCTGCCTTAAATTTTGCCGTGGCCACGTCCCAAATTATCATGCCTGTGGCATATGTACAGACATAAGGGGCCACTATATTAGGTTTTAAGTGGGCGGTGGGGGGGATCAACCACCTGCTTTTACCACCCATTGGCTACCATTGTGAACAAGGCCTTACTCTCTTACTCTATATATCTTACAGATGGCAAGAGTGTGATGGAAATATACAATGCACTGCACATGCACCGCAGGCAACATGCCCGACAAACATTGCTGGCAGAAGGGACTGCCTGCAACTGAAGCCAAAACTTTTTTTTTAGGTAAAGTGGAGAGGAATTAGAACACCTGTCAGGTTTTTATTGCGGTCTGTGTCCCTGTCAGGAAGATTCACCCTCTCTATTGATCCTGGTGACTGTTATCCCTATAAGTGAAAATCCCCAATTTGTGGTTGTCATCAGAAGATGAATAGATGGGAAATCTTCCAATGGGGATAATAGTTCTGGTGGCTCAGCTGACCACCAGGGATTTCCCTGTCTTTAGAGGGATTTCCTTTCACTTCCTGTTGTGACTATCAGACAGGATTGAAGGGAAATCTCCCCAATAGGACACAGATGGCAATAAAAAAGCTGATGGTGTTGTAACTGACCCATACTAAAAAAAAGTTTTGGCTTCACTTCTACTTTAACGGGGCCAAGTTATAAATCTTACACCCAGCCACATGCTGGACGAATGCTGTTTGCACGGCATTCCCACCACTACATGGAGCCAAAGAGCATTTTCTATGCTCCTCGGCTCCATCTACTGGCAGGAATGCTGTTTAAACAGCATTCGCCCAGTGTATAGAATTATAAATTGGCCCCGTGAAGTTTCCCCTACCAAGAAACTGTACTTGCTAGCAAAATTGTTTGCAACTTTAGTTCTGCTTTAAATGACTCTTAAAACATCAGTCATAGACAATCGTTATCATATTGGAACTGACCGAGGTCGTCTCCTCTTCACTAAACTATCATCATTTGTTCAGGAAATAGTCCACTTAAACAGAGTCGGCGGTAAAAACCAGACAATTAGAACACAGTAAAGGCAAAAGGAGATCTGACAATGGTAAATATGTAGCATGTAAATGGTTGTCAAGGAATAAATTGTTTCTGTCTCTAGAGACAGCTTTTTTTGTTCCAGCCTAGAAGGGAAAATTGCAGCCAAATGAAGACATCCTTTAACTCTCCTGTTTTCTCACCTTCTATTCTGAAACTTTAAATCTCAGTTCGCTGTGCCAGAAAAGTGAGGACGTGTCACGTCTCCTGCGCCTGTTACATGCTATGTGATTTTTAGCATCTCATTATCTGTAACATGCACTGTTAGTGTCACACTGCACTCTTCTGACTTCTGGGATTGTACCTTCAACTGCCGATCTGCAGCACTGGGAGGGTTGTAGAGGATCAAGAAGTGAAGTCCCTCTAGGAAGGTGTTATAGGGTTTTCTAATGAACTGCTATTTCCAGAGAAAAGTAATTATTATATTGCTGTTAAATACAGTAGCTCTCAGTGGCAAACAGTATCAGAATGTTGGGTGCGATGGTGTCCCCCCTTGCGACGCCACTGGCTGTAGGACTCATTCACAGGAGAAAAGGCCGGCATGTACAGCTCTGTGCTGCGTACACGGCCGTATCGGGCAGCTCCTGGGAAGGACAGGTGCTGTATGTGATTAGTACGCAGCCCCTGTCCTTCTCTATGGGAGTATGCGGCCATACGCCACCATACGCTCACCCCAAGTGCAGGTCTGTACGGGTGCAGGTGTCCTGGCTTGGACGCAGACAGGATTCACGTACGGACGTGCAGGGCAGGTGAGCGTAGGACGGCATATGGCCGCGTACTCCCATATAGAAGGACAGCGGCTGCTACTAATCACATGCAGAACTTGTCCTTCCCGGGAGCTGCCCGATACGGCCGTGCATGCACCACGGAGCTGTACGTGCCGGCCTTTTCTCGTGTGAATGAGGCCTAAAGCCTAATTTTGTCAAACTGACTCCACTCATTTGTATTCAGAGGATAAGAAGAAGCTGATACCAAGTTTCATTTCGTTTCCTAAACTAGTTACATTTAATAGGATTGAATTATCGTTTGCTGAATGCATATCTGCATTCATTGTCATTTTTTAGTATGTGTCCGGAGTTCAGATGCAGTTCATATAAAAGTAAATTCTGGTAACTCGTCCAGTGACAATCTGCAATTATTAAGGACATCTACCAGCTACTAGTCAGCCTTGTAAAATGAAAACCAATGTTTAGGAAGAGTTATAAGCTTATTAGGAATGCTGTTTAAATATCAAACTGAGACACAAGGCTGACATGCAGCTGTTACAGCCGCCATAAATAATGTATGTGAAGTTCTATGTAGAATCGTAATCAGACAATCTCTACCACGGTCTGGGGAAAAATACTCGGATCAGACCCAACGGCGAGGCAAATGGAATGAATTCATACAGACATGTAACCGATCTCTGGGTCAGATGATAAAACAATGTTATGACTGAGCTGCCCTTTCCCAGTTTATAGTTACTAAGTGGTTATCACTTTTGAGGTTCTGGGTCCGATTTCCATCCAGGACATTATCTGCCTGTTCCAGTCACTGCTGTTCCCCCGGGCCCCCAAGGACATTGACAGTGTCTGGGTACTCCTTCCACCCTCTCTTCACCATAATTGTCCTTAGGTGCCTTTACAGGTCATCAGTTTAGAGTTAAAGGTTTTTAAGCTATTCCAAGTGAAATCACTTACAATGGATGCTGCTCCTTGATATTTAAAAGTTTTAGTTTCCTGCAGAATCAGCTGGTCCCCTGAGCACTGACACCAATATCCTGTTTTAGGGTGGCTCCTTTCCCTTGCAGGGTCCTATAGAGCCACCCTTGTGTGGGCTAGTAAGCTGTGTGTGTCTTTACAAACATACTGGCACAGCAAGACAAGACACTCCCCTCCTCTCCTCTAAGATAGTAGATGGACAGCTGCCGGAGAATGCTCTGCCCCGTGTGATCTTGTAGTGGAAAGGAAGTTCAGGGAAGCAAAGCTTAGAGATTTGGAGCTGTCCGGAAACATGATGACTGTGTTTCTGCAAAAATGTAAAAAAAACTACTTTGCTGGGCCATGTACATTTGTTTGATCTGAATTCATTATTAAAAAAAAAGTTTAGTAGTTTTATATCACTTTAACCATAATGGCCCTAGAATGATTGCTCTCACTTTGGTGTGCATGGCGATATGTAACACGCGTGGCACAGTCTGTGTTCTCATACGTAGGCACACTCAGTGAATGCATTTACATTTGTAAGTGCATGTATGCAGGGTGGGGGGAATGGGGGGCTTTAAAATTTGGGTGTTTTATTTATTTATTTTAACTTTAAAGTGATATTAAACTCAGGAGTTAAATCTTAAAAATGCATTCAAGTTCCTGAACCATTAACAATACTGGACCTTATTTGTGTATCACTGGGCTGTAGATCCTCAAATCATCTCTGAATTGGTGCTGACACTGTCCTTCCTTCTGGAGGGGGGCTCCTTTTGTTCCCCATGGTCCCTGTGTGTGTTGTAAAGTAGTCACCGCTCCCAGCTCACCCCTGTGATGGACTACAAGCTCAATACAAATTATTAAACTAAACATGAGATTGTAGTCCATCACAGGAGCGAGCTTGGAGCGGTGACTACTTTACAACACACACAGGGACCATGGGAAACAAAAGTAGCCCGCCCCCAGAAGGAAGGACAGTGTCTGCACCAATTCAGAGATAATTGGAGGATTTACATCCGAGTGATACACAAATAAGATACATTGTTGTTCTTAAGATTTAAATCCTGAGTTTAATTTCACTTTAAAGTCTTTAAACTTTTTATTACACTTAACTTTTTTGTTTTTACATGGGGGGCTTCCCGGGGGGAGGGGTGTTATATTTAGAATGGCTGGTTTTACAGCTGTCTAAATTACTTCTACCAGAAAGCTGATAGTTGGCTTGTTAGATGAAAGCCTGCGCTGCTCCTGATGTAAGCTTTAGACAGGTGGCAGTAAAAAATGAAACATCCAATCAGGGAGAGATCAGCACAATTGGGAAAATGATTGTTAGAATCTAAATGGTCACTGCGAGGCAATGCAGGCAGTTCTTATTTCACACACTGGTGTGTCATAACACAATTTAGTGATTCTTAAATGTGCCTTAAAAAAACAAGAAAAACAACATTCTTTTGGAGATTACGGTTGTGAAGGAATTAATACAGTATTTATATGCTCCGGATAATCCAATTAATAGGTTACAATCCTGCCAACAATACAATATCATTTTTTATTGAGAAGCATGGATTATCCATAAGGACAGTCCTGTGGCAATCTTCATTCATGACGTGCATTTGAACAGTTTTAGGCTGTTGCCACTGGGAAAATATTTACTGGCTTGTTTGGATTCCACTCCTGACTTGCTTTGTATATGAGGACTCTGCCGATATAAATAACTCACCACTAAAAAACTTACATGATGACAAAGGTGGGAACTTGCTGGCTTTTGGTCGGAGTCAGTACGTCTTCTAGACTAGAGAACCAGCTTATTGGCTCAGATCTCTGGACCTCTCATTGGTCATCTATATTTGCTACTGTGCTCAACTGGTTTAGTCGAATAGTCAAAGTGAGACCTACAGCCTATTCATCTGATGTCTTCTCTTCTGCTGAGTAGGGATCAGCCAATTTATGGCAACTTTTCACTTATAGTCGAAAAGCATTGGAGTGAATGAGCAAAGCACATTATGGTAGCTTAAGGTTGTTTTTAAAGCAACTGTGAATGGCTTTTTAAAGTTTTTTTAGTTCTCTTCATGTTCTTCTTTTGTTTGTTTTGGATGTACATGGATCTCCACATGTTGGGCTTAACTCCACACATGGGGACTGATGGAGTGAGCAGGAGAAAGCCTTTTATTAACCGGTCACCATCTATGATCTAAGAAAGTTCATACAAGATTATCTTTTAAAGAGGTTGTAAAATCCTATGACAGTCCAGCACTCATTCACTTGCAGTGCTTTTCTTCAGTGGGTGAAAATTATTATTGTTATTATACAAGATTTATATAGTGCCAACAGTTTGCGCAGCACTTTACAATATAAGGAAGACACAACAATAATAATTCAAGACAAGATGGTAAGGAGGGCCCTGCCGGTCCATTAAGATCTATCTAAGGGGATCCTTCACTTGGATTGATTCTCATAAATGTTGATAAGATCATAGACTATACATGTTTCCTACTTTAAAATGGTGGTCCTCATGTCTCCTCCTGCGGTCCCTCACCAGTGAAGGTTTTAGCTGTTGGCTTGCAGCAATCACCCTATACCCAATAAGTAGTCACAGCACCTCTGTCTTCCTAATGAAGCTGGCTGCAAAATGCATTGGAGCTATCCTTCCACCACTCTGTCGAAATGTTCTATAATATACAGTATTACATGTTGATCCAATGTTGGTGTTATACTGTATAACCTGGATCTTTTTGTATGGATGGTAATGCTACAGAGAGGTGTTTAATGTGACTTTCAGAGGTATAAGTACACCTTATGCAAAGTATTGCCGTACTCTATCAGTCTATAATGTTGACAGACAGTGTTCCTATCTCTTACACCATACCTCACACATACAATTCACAATAGGAGGACCCACAAATTACAAATTAGCTCAACTGATAACTTTTACAGGGTTATTCACAAAAGGGTGAATGATTTGGAGAAGGCCGGAGAAGGCCAGAGAAGTGAACAATCTAGGACAAAATAGCTGAAGTGGAAAGTGAGCTGAATTGGAGAATTTTTCCAAATCAGCTATGTTGTCCTAGATTGTTCACTTCTCCGGCCTTCTCCAAACTCGTTCCCAAGACGTTTAGTCTAGGGAAGTACATGGCCAAACATCTATTCTAATGACTTTACTTACTATGAATTCTATTCATACTGCACCTGTTATATGCACAACTATGTACCTATCAAGAACAGCTCTAGTTTTAATTGTAAATGCAAAAATAATATACTGATCAACCTGTATATCTGCTTTCTATCTACTTACATAAAGACTGGGAAAAAATAGGTGCAGCCAGTGAGAGGACTCCTGCACTCATACTGCAACCAGCCAGCTCATCAGTCTTCTATCACTCTGCTGCTCTCATCACCATCGATCCCAAGTCTACTATTCACATATTACCTACCTCAGCAAACCAGAAGGGCAACGTGCATGCCGGGCCAGGCAGTGCTATTTATATAGAGCTGGCCAGGGATCAGGGCCGTGTTGTCTGCAGAGAGCATGGACTACCCTAACTGCACTCCCTCCTTATCTGCATACACATCCTCCCCCTCTATACAGTCTCAGCCTCCTCACCTTAGCTCTGCATCTTTCCGCAGGCTGCGCAGTCAGAAACGCCCCGTTGCTCGGGTGTTCCCCGCCCACTCTGCGGGGTCCAGGATTCTGATTTCTACCAGAACATCGGCTTCTTCTATCCTGCAGGTCGGAGCGGTGCGATGCCGTGAAGGTGTATTGGATTGTGTGCACGATGCATGCATACACGTCATACGACAGGACCAGGAGATCCAGAGAGGAGAAGGCTGCGGTTTGCTATCTGCTAGTTGAAGAGGAACTCCAGGATTTTCACAAAGTTAACCCTTGCAGTCAGGCTACCCCGCACTGCAAGGGTTAACTGCTCATTTTGGTCTAGGGTAGCAAATAAAGAAGATGTGCTAACCTGATCCTCCATCCCACTTGACTGCTAGACCGGCCCCCACAACCTCTTCTCCTGTGGGTTCCAGAGGTCTAAGGACCCATGATGTCATTACGGAACTACCGCCGGTGCAGCAGGTCTAAGCATTCCAATGCTTTCTCTGCTGTTCCAGGGCAGATCGGCATCGCAAGTCGCATGTGCAGAAGAGCCGATCTGCCCTGGAACAGCTGATTGGTCCTGAAATGTTACTTCTATCCGACTTTGTGAGTGCGGTGAAATGTGAGATCGCAGTCGGAGAGAAGTGACATCTCAGGACCGATCAGCTGTTTCAGGGCAGATCGGTTCTCCTGCACATGCAATTTGCGATGCCGATCTGCCCTGGGAAAGCGAGGGAATGCTTCACCTATTGGCGGTCACACGTTCCACCAGTGAAAAACTGGGCGGGATTACATTAAAACGTGTGACCACGTCACCGGTCACACATTCTAACATAGTCACAACCTTTGATAGAACACCGCCATCAGGGGGGTATGGCCGGCACCCATGTGAGGGGTCTGGGGGGTATCAACTGTACCGGGGCGGCATGGCAGAGGTGACAGGGGAGGGGGTGGAGGAGCAGCAGCAGCAGGTAAGAAGAGTTTGAAGGAGGTACAGGGAAAGGGATACCGACGACCAGACCAGCCCACCTAGGACCCTGCAGAGCCCACCATAGAGAGTCTCAGATGGGCTATGCAGGATCTATGGTGTGCTCTGCAGGGTCTCAGGTAAATCCAGCACGCTACTGCAACATTAGAGACAGCTGGGGGGTGGGGCTCTTCCCCTATTGCCAAAAAAAAAACCCCCAGATAAAACTTAAATATGCCCAAAAAAATCAAAGGAAAAGGAATAACTTCTTTTTACTTTTTTTAATTTTTGGGTTATTTATTATATGTCAGGTTGAGAGCACGTGTAGTGAGAGCAGTTTTTGGGGTTTTTCTGAGCTTTAGCAATACCTGCATAATGAAGGGTATAAATTACAAATGAGTTAGAATCAGCTAAGAGTAAAACTGACCATACACTGTAAGAATTGTCATACGATTCTACAAAGGAGTTATAGATTCCCATTGCTGAAAAGATGTTAAAGTGACATTAAAGTCAAAAACTTTTTTCACTCCCCCCAATGTTAAGTAAAACACTTACCTTAAATGATGTTTCTTAATCCGATCTTCCTTTTCTTTCCATTCCATAGACTTACCTTGTGTCTCTCCTCATCTCCCGGCCGAAAATCCGAACTGCGCATGCGCCTGCCCCAAGATGATTTGCTGCCGCCCGATTTTCGGACGGGAGTGCGCGCCGAAGACAGCAGTCTTTTAAAGCGTTTTTTTTTACTTTCTGCTTGCTAGCAGTAGATATATGCAAAAAAAACCCCGGAGGGTTTAGAAACCCTTTAAGTGAACGAATGACAGTGGCGTACATTTTGTCATTGGTTTGTGAGACTACAAGTAATTGAGCTTTGAGCTTTAACTGTAATTTTGTATCCATTATCCATTATTACTATATAAACTGGGTCAACATATATAAATATAGACCATCCATTCATCATTTGAAAGCAGTTGTTCATAGAAATGCATTTTATATGTTTTCATTGGGTTGTCATTAAATGTAATGAAAAAAAATCCCTGTAACAAAGTGCTAGAATTAGACTTTGCAGAGCAGCATATTAGGGTGGAAGTTAAAAGATTGATCATTTGTGTCAAATAATTGGCATCAGACCACTACACATGGAGACACATAGGACTACAGAGGATCTGAAACATAATACTCCAATACCGTCTTACTGGAAGTACCACTTTTTCTGTTCCTCTCCATTGCAGACCTACAGTATGTCTATTAAGTAAAGTGGACCTAGAATCCGATAAGCCTTTGCATGTTAAGTCTATGCATGCTAATTAATGTGTCAGCCTAGCACTCATCAGTTATTTACTACCTGTCACCAGTAGTGTATTCTGGTTTGGGGCTGCCCTAGGCAAAACAAAACTCGGCACTCCCCCCCACCGCCCCACACTAAATGTACCCCACCCGGTTGTGGTCTCAGGTGGGCTCTGCAGGGTTTGTGGTGGGCTTTGCAGGCAGCGGAGCCCCCTATGGATTCTGCAGAGCCCACCACAGATCCTGCAAAGCCCACTGAGACCCGGCAAAGCCCCCCACAGATCCTGCAGGATCTCAGGAATGCTCTGCAGAGTTTGTGGTGGGCTTTGCAGGCAGCGGAGCCCCCTATGGATTCTGCAAAGCCCACCACAGATTCTGCAAAGCCCACCACAGATCCTGCAAAGCCCCCTACGGATCCTGTAGAGCCAACCAAAAGGTATTGCACAGCACACCTGAGACTCTTTGGTGGGCTGTGCAGAATCTATGCTGGGCTCTGCCAGCACAGTCCTCTTACCTTGCACGGCCTGACCTCTGTGGAACACGGCCTCCTCATCCTCGGCGCCCGACACAGCCTCCTGGTCATCTTCGTCGCCTGACTGGAGCTCCGGCGACGCCTCCCACCTACTCCGTTGGTGTCTCTGCCATCTTCGCCCCCCGCCCCTTCCGTCTCTGGGGCCACTCGACAAATTTCTTCTCTCATGGTGCTGCTTGCCAAATTTCATACTTTAAAATAAAATGTAACTCTATCCGGTATGGTACTACAGACACCAATATGCACACAATAAGACCCTATTCATATCTGTAGGTTTAGGTGTGATTAGGGATTCCTGCTTCAGAAACTTGTGTTTTACTGCAGCAGAAATACCTAATCTGGTGTTTACAAGTGGCAGCTGTCACCTATTCAAGTTAATGATCAGGTGTCAGCAGCTCCATGTAAACGCCTGCACACCGCATGTAATGATACGCTCCAAGCTCCCTCCCAGGATGGACTACAATCTCAATATAAATTAGTAAACTAAACATGAGTTTGTAGTCCATCACAGGAGTGAGCTTGGAGCGGTGACTAAGCTACAAAACACACATAGGGACCATGGGGAACAAAAGTAGCCCCCCTTCAGAAGGAAGGACAGTCTCAGCACCAATTCAGAGATGATTGGAAGATCTACAGCCGAGTGATACACAAATAAGATAAATTTTTGGTAATAGTTAAGGTACTTGAATGTATTTTTAACATTTAACTCCTGAGTTTAGTGTCACTTTAAGGACAGGTGTGCTCTTGGTTTACATATTGGGACTTGTATTCCCCCAAATACAACATTGTCTGGGATTGCTTCAAAATGAGATAACATCAAATTCTTTAGTTGCATACATAACAGATAATGAAAACGAGATTCATTTTGTACTGGACATGGACAATACAATTAATGGAAGAGGGAGACAGAAATGTTATGAAAACAACTTCGGATCCCTGCGTTGTGTTGTCTCTGATTGTTTGACAGTAGACAGATTGTATTTTTCTCTTAGTGAGCCTTTGTTTGCTCTGTGCTCCTTCTTGTATTATATCAACACTTCTCAAGAGTCTGAATTATTTATACACTCAGTGATGACAGTTAGCCTGTAAACTGTTAAGCTGGAGACAGAAAAACAGAGAGAGATCTTGCCAGTTATTAAACTGGTCACAAGTGGACTTATTCATATTTTGTTTTTGTTTTACTGAGATTGAAACTTGTACAAGAAAAACATAGAATGACATGTTCAGACTGTTGGAATATCGTTTGAAGCTGGACATGAGGCAAACAGCTAAACAGACAGATAACAAACATACATGTGAAATGTCTTATCTGTCAAAGGATTTGTAATTATGGCCAGCCACTTCTGTGATTTATACAGCTCAACAGAGCCGGGGGAGTGACACCACTTTGTCTGTTAGAGGTAAGGGTTATACTTGTGTCACTTCCCCCCATTGGCTGGTGATTGGACAAAAAAGGAGCGACAACACTATAAGCCCCTCCGCTTACACCTAGGCATTCCGTGAACGTGTGGCAAACGTGCACAAAAATGTGCGATTCGATGTGCATTCATGGAATGTGTCAAAAACGCGCAATGTGCTTGCAGTGACATTCTTTTTAATGGCACCCTAGATGTGGCCGGGAAAATGCGCTTTTTCTCTGTGCATTTGCATGTGTTAAAATGCGCACAAATGTAACGTTGTTCTATCGAAAGCTCCGAATTGTCGAGTTCTCCGACTTGCGACGTCACATCCGGTGACTGCCAGTAGGAGATGTAGACCAGATGGAGCTACTGCGCGTGCCCATGGATTCCTTCTCGAAATCTCTAACTATTGCCATTGCGCCTGCGCAGCGCCGTCAAATTCTATAACCACACTGGGCACTTTGCCTGCGCTGCTATCGGATTCTATAACGTAGGACACATATAACTTTGTACTAGGTTATAGAATCCTATGAGCCCATAGCCACAGTCGTCACTGCGTCTGCACGGCTCATTTGCTGCCCCTCCATCTCCCAGCCTGAGTACTCCTTTGCAAAGAGGTTTTTATGGCCCAGTTGTATTTTACCTTCATCCATGATCCAGTGGCTGCATCCTCCGATCTTCAGAGCTGCAAAGTAAGAGGGCATCGCCCATGTCCCATCCTGATGATGTGGGCTCTGCCCATGTCATTGAAAAACATGTCATTCACACAGTCCAAGGAATAGGATACGTTATTCTTTCTATTACATGTCCCTTAGACTAAATGAACATTTGTCTAACTTGAGCTTCAGTAGAACGTCTTGACCATGTCTACATGCCTAAATGCATTGAGTTACTGCTGTGTGATTGGCTGGTTAGATATTTGCATTAACCAGCATTTGAAAAAGTGTACCTAATAAAGTGACCAGTGAGTGTATATAATGTACTATTAAATGAGAGTTATAAATGACTTCTAACCACCCTCAGGTCCAGTCATACTTCTGAGGATGAACAGGTCTTCACAGTTCATTTGCTTGAACCCAGCTGGCTGGTGAACTTATCAGATGGACATAGGGTTTAAATTAGGGATGCAACGATACCTATACTAGTATCGGTGCCGATACCCAGTCTACTCGTACACGCCCAAATACTCAGATGCCTAGCCCAATATCCGAACATCCGTTATCAGGAAGCCAGGCAGCGAGTCATTACATGCTGCCCGGCTTCCTGATTGGCTGGGAAGCTGGCTCCATGCTCCCTCTTCACTTGATGACGAGGGAGCATGGTGTCGGCTTCCCGGCCAATCAGGAACCCAGGCAGTGTGTTATTACTTACTGCCTAGCTTCCGGCTAATCAGGAAGCCAGGTGGTGAGTCATTACATGCCACCTGGCTTCCTTAATGGGACTTCCGGTATTCGGTATCGGCGAGTACCAGAAAACAAATATTGGTACTCGTACGTGATATCCCTAGTTTAAATGTTATGGTACGTTCAACTCCTCATCAATGGAAATAGTCATGTCACTTCCCAAATAGCACCAACTCCCGAACTGTGCTCCTTCTCCAGTAACAATGTTGTATATAACAACTTCTATGACTACAGCTGGCTGCCTTCCATCCTTTGTTTGCATTCTTGTCTCCTGAATATAAAATCAAAAGCTCCTCGCCAGAAAGGTTGTGACTTTGTTTTTCATGTATCTTTAACATTGCTTTGCTAGCTTTGTCAGGTATTTTAGGGTAAATAATCTGTCTTACTTCAAAGAGACAACTCACTATTCATCAGTAGCTGAGCAAGTATAACATCTGAAACGGAGAGATACTGTATATGTATATTTAGATGGTAAATTGCTGTGAATCAGTTACTGTGCTGAATGACTTCTTGAAAATACATTTCATGAACAAAATAATTCTCTCATTCTGACCATTGAATTGAAGGTTTCCTGGACAAGAGTGAGCTGGCTTACATCCCCATTGGGATGCAGTGGTATGTATATCTCTTCTGTAGAAATGCATTAAATGATGTCTTTGGAAATCCAGTGAGTACATTTTATATTGCCTTTGTGTTTATCAAATGTGCCCAATCCAGTGAGTACAGCTTCTATTGCCTTCTGTATATCAAATGGGCCATTCCATATTGCATATCTCCTAACTGAAGGAAACTTGAAGGTTTCCAGGACTAGAGTAAACTAGCTTATATCCCCATTGGGGTGCAGTGGCATGTACTGTATATCTCTTATGTAGAAAGGCAGCAAATGATGTCTTTGGAAATACAGTGAGCACATTTTATATTGCCTTCCTGTATATGAAATGGGCCCTTCCATATTGCATAGCTCCTAACTGAAGAAAACTTGAAGGTTTCCAGCACTAGAGTGAGCTAGCTTATATCCCCATTGGAATGCACTGGTATGTTTATCTCTTTTGTAGAACGGCATCAAATTATGTCTTTCGAAATACGGTGAGTACAGTTATTTTGCCTTTCTGTATATCAATTGGGCCCTTGCATATTGCATAGCTCCTAAATGAAGTAGACTTGAAGGTTTCCAGGACTAGAGTGAACTTGCTTGCATCCCCATTAGGGTGCAGTGGTATGTATATCTCTTCTGTAGAAAGGCATCAAATGATGTATTTGGATATACAGTGAGTACATTTTATATTGCATTTCTGTGTATCAAATGGGCCCTTGTTTACTTGCATAGTACATAACTTGTTAAAAAAAAATACATTCGAGCCCCACCCCTATATATTTAATGCCTGCCAAGGTCAAGCCATAACTGGGGTAAAGCAAGTTGATAAGCCCTGAATATAACATGGGTGCAAAAATGGAAAAAAGGGCCTCAGTCATGAAGGGGTTAAAGGGTTTGGATAATGTGAATGTCCTTCCAAAGTACATTTTAGTTCTGTTTCACTTTTGTTAAAGAATCTCAGTGAAAAGCACCGAAGGAAGCAGTCATCCAAAAAAGAGTATTGCGCGTGACGTGACTTGCTGCCGCCTTGACCCAGACTATACTCTTTTTTGGATTCTCCTATTTTGTACCTCAGCCTGGACTCTCCTTCTGGTGTTGTTCCCTGCTATTGGGTTCCACTCCAGCAAACAGGGGGACCCTGCTGCCTCTCAAACAGACACTAAACTCAGGAGTTAAAAGAGAACTATGGGGTAAGTGTTTTTCGCCATAGTTTTCTTGAGGGTCACGGGAGGACATATTCTAAGCTCCTCCTGTGTATGTTGTAAAGTAGCCACCGCTCCAAGCTCGCTCCCCATGATAGACTACAATCTCAAGTTTAGTTTACTAATTTGTATTGAGTTTGTAGTCCATCCAAGGAGTGAGCTTGGAGCGGTGGCTACTTTACAACACACACAGGGACCATGCGGAACAAAAGTAGCCACCCTCCAGAATGGTAGGACAGCGTCAGCACCAGTTCATAGATGATTTGAAGATCTACCACCGAGTAATACCCAAATTAGATACATTTTTGTTAATAATTAAAGTACTTGAATGCATTTTTAAGATTTAATTCCTGAGTTTAGTATCACTTTAACATACCAACGCACTTTGCACTGGCACATCATCTTGGAGTCTGCAGCAGGAGCCTGCATTCTATGGTGACAATGCTTCTCAGAAAGTGCTGTCACCCGTGGACAAGAATCTGGAGAGAAAGCTCTTACTGGCCAGATCACCAGATGCCAAAAAAAAGACATAAAGGTTCCAGAGCAAAAGCAATAGATGGAGCACATATAATGGAGGGTAAGCTACCATATAGTCATTTTCTGGGGGTTAGATACACTTTAAATGCACTATCTATACCCCCCTCCATCACAATAATGATTCTATTGAGGTTACGCTATCTTATGCAGGTTTAGAATAACGTTTTAGTTCCTTTGGCTCTTCTAGTAATGTTCTGCACACACTTGCCTTGATATGCCATGGAGTAGAATGGCTGGTGCCATCTTCAGCTCAGTCAGCTAGGATGACAATTTTACTCTTTGATGTCTCCAACGAAATTATAGAACATCAGTGGAAACTTAGAGACTGTGCTGGCACTGGGAGGCTCGGCAGTGCCAACTACTGCTCAGCAACACATGTTATTGCAAATTGCTTTCGAAATATTTTAGTTGGGGAAGTAGAATGTGGATAGTGCGGTCAAAGTGGAGCAGACTGGATGGACCACTTGGACTATTTCTGCCATCACTCGTCTTCCTCTGTACAGGTATTTGACTTTTCAGAAGACTTTCTCCTGTACTGCTTGAAAACAGGGGAGTTCAGATCCACTACCCTTCGCAGAGTTAAGTACTCAATGTTTTTGGAGGAGCCAAGCTTTTGATAATTTTTGGAAATCCAGTTGCTTTGATGGTCCATTTATCCTTTGAAGAAAAAAACCCCCATATCAGTTAAACACACACTCGCTAAAGCCCCAAGAACCCTTTGCATATTCGGCAAGCAGTTGCAGAGCTTTACATCTTTAATCTGTTGAGTGTCAGTCCTCGGAAAACGACCAGATGTTTTTTAGTTTAAATTGCCAGGAGAAGAAGCGTCTCCTAGCAGAGTTGTTGATTTATCAAATGTGAAGGGCTAAACTGACAGCAGAAAGAGCATTTGTGCAAGCAAAGCTTTAGAGACTGCTAAATATCTCTCTGCAAACATGTCAGAAGTGTAGCGGTGCCATTGTTCCTCCATTATCTGCCCTTTAAACAATTATCCATCGGGTAAGGTTGTTTTACACCCAAAAAGTGGCTATAATTAGGCCATAATTTTTCAGCAAGTGGCTCTTCATCTGATTAATATCTGCTAGAATCTCTCTGTATAAGTGATCCTTGTACAATGGTTTGTATAGCTCCCTAACATGATCTGAAGAATAAAGTGATATTAATGTCTAGGCATCCACTGACACCGGTATTTCGGAATTTCGGTATAGGTGAGTACCGATATATTTTTTATGGTACTCGCCGATACCAAATACCTATACCGGAAGTCCCATTAAGGAAGCCAGGCGGTGTGTAATGACTCGCCACCTGGCTTCTTGATTAGCCGGGAAGCTGGCTTCATGCTCCCTTATCACCAGGTGAAGAGAAAGCATAGAGCTGGCATGGGTACTAGTACAAAGCATGGCAAAGTTGTTTGCAAATGAAAAAACGTGCTTTTAGGACTAATTAGCAGTAATGTATTTTATTTTAAAACAATACCTAACCTTTACCCCGTTTCACTAAAAATCACATCAGCATACAGCTCTGCATCATCAGCTCTGAAATCATCTTACATTCATTAGCTAAAGAAACTTGCTTTTATTTTACTTACAATTTCTTTTTCTCCACTACCTGGTCCACTTCTGGCACAAATATGTAATGTGCCCAAGCATTGCATCCTATGCAGGTTATATCAGCAGAGCATTGCTGGGAAATCTCATCTGTATTCTCATGAGATCTCTGGCTGGGTTCACACCTGGGCGTTTTTCAGCGCTGATCGACGCTCAAGAAGTGAAATAGTACATACAATGTAACAATATTTTGTTATACTGTATCACTTAACGACACTCGCAGACTATCTGCAAGCGTCATAATTTACACAGTAAAAAATGTAGGATCCCCTACGTTTAAAAATCTCAAGTGGTTAAGAGGGATGCTTAGGGTAAGGGTTGGTAATGACTCCTTAAAAGTAAAGTTATCATTTAACCCTTTAGCGTTAACGGCTAGATAGGCCTGCGAAGAAGCTATCCAAGCTTGATCGGTGCTTGAATAGCTTCTTCCCTGGCTTCTCTAGCTGGGGAATGACAGCTGAGGAACGGAAGTAATGCAATCAGGGTCACTTTCAGCTTTGTTCAGCAGTGAGGAGATCAGTGATCGGATGTTCACTTGTCTCTAACCCTTCTTACACCAGTGATGCCAAAAGCAATGGCAGCAAAAGGGTTTAATAGAATTTAAAAGAGAACTATGGGGTAACCTTTTTATCCCATAGTTCCCTTTAGGGTCACAGGAGGACATATACTAACCTCCTCCTGTGACCCAAAGCTCAGTAGAAAAAAGAAAAGGCTAGTTGCACTCCTTACCGGTATGACCCCGTGATCGGGGAGGGGTGCTCGGAATGACTGTGGATGGCGCCGCCAAATACAGATAATTGCAAAAACGTCACCAGCACACCAAATCCTTATAGGATCAAAGTTCGTAGATTTTATTGCAAACTCATGTCAGTTACACAAGCGCTGTTACACGAACTTTGATCCTATAAGGATTTGGTGTGCTGGTGACGTTTCTGCAATTACCAAAGCTCAGTAGATCACAGGCTGCAATTACCAAAGCTCAGTAGATCACAGGCTGTTGCCAGCCATATACTGACAGCGGCACAGCCGGGATGGATCAACCGCGTTGGCTGTTTGACAGCGGGCTCTGCCTATCTAGAGGCAGAGCCAGCTGTTTCCACCCCCTCCCCTGCCCATTCCCCCAGTCAGCGCTGGGGGATTGGAGAGGGGAAGGGGGAATCCCTGTGGGGAGTGCTGACTGAAACTCACCAATCTCTGCAGGGAGATGATCAAAAAATGAGTGAGTGACGGTATGTGTTCGCTCACTTCCTGTTCAATAGAGCCGACCTGTGACAGTTTCATTGTCACAGGTCGGCTCTAACTACGAGGATGAGTGGAAAGCACTCACCTCATAGTTCTCCTTTAAGAGGTTGATAATATGGGAGCTTCTATTACTGAGTTGATTTTAGAAGGTTCAGTCATCCTGATCCCTACCCCGCTACCTATTAAGTCAGTGACCATGAACAAGCAAGTCAGATGGTAGTCCTGCCTTTTTAGACATTGGCTGCTGGCGTGTTCCAGGTGACATATCGGGTAGGATAAGGAAGACAGACCTGCTAGTTTCACTTTAAAAAAAAAAAAAAACTGTTCAGAAATGGCAGCTGCATATTTCTCATTTCACAGTTTCATTTTATCATGTGAGCTTTTTTTTCATTTTATAATGTGGGCGATGGTTTCTTTAAAAAAAAAAAAAAAAAATCAGGGACACAGGGTGAGAAGCAATATTTGACACAAGCTATTGCTTTTTACTGTCAGCATGCCATGAGGCTGTAATGGCCACATCTCTAAACATGCTGTTAACAGTAGGAATCCGTGCCCGCATCCCATCACCTCCGCACTATACAATACTGATTGCTTGCCAGGACAGATAGCATTTCAGCTACATTAAAAGTATCCAGCAAACAATCATCTGTCCTATAGATCTGCCCATGATGTTCTCTGATTGACTCACACTGAACTGAATAAAACTTTGTGGACATTGTGATCTGCAGAATGAGCTTGATCAGTGCAATTGTGATGAATGTAATATTTAATTGTTTTCCTTACCTTTGCACTTTGCCTTCTACTTGGGAGAGAGTTTCTTGCTTACTCCCCTTTGTATAAATATAAACTTGGTTCGATCTATCTATCTATCTATCTATCTATCTATCTATCTATCTATCTATCTATCTATCTATCTATCTATCTATCTATCTATCTGTCTATCTATCTGTCTATCTGTCTGTCTGTCTGTCTCTATCTCTCTCCCCCCCCCTCTCTCTCTCTCTACCTATCTATCTATTCTCTCTCTCTGTCTGTCCTATCTATCTATTCTCTCTCTCTCTCTCTCTCTCTCTCTCTCTCTGTCTGTCCTATCTATCTATTCTCTCTCTCTCTCTCT
>NW_017306442.1:1061434-1078805 GCF_000935625.1 Nanorana parkeri | reverse complement strand
TCTCTCTCTCTCTCTCTCCTCTCTCTCTCTCTCTCTCTCTCTCTCTCTCTCTCTCTCTCTCTCTCTCCATCCATCTTTTACATTGAAAACCTTTCTCTTTTCTTTTCATAGTTAAAACAAAGATGATATTTTAACGAGTCCTCAAGGTTATCCTGAAGAAGCATAGGAACATTAAGTTCTGCTACAAAGCGTTGAATGTTTGTCCTCTATTTCTGGGTGGATCAGCCTTTGGAATCATCATGTATATGAATTTTGGAAAAAAAAATAAATTGTAATATGTTAGAATGACCCAGATAAGAGTGACAATCTTTCAGGAACTAATGAGATGTAACTAGAAGATTGGACACATGCCGTGATACAAGTTTATATTGTTTTTGTATTTTAAAAAAATTATGATTTTACAACAAATAGGTTTGGCTTAGTGCATTTGTGGAGTGGTTATGAGTTCCAGACCAGCCACTGTATATGTACAGTGGGTGGTCTGAGGCCCCATTGATCTGGAAGGACGTACCTGTATGTGCTCCTGTGAACTCCTGTTTGCCCGAGGCTGCTGCTCCTGATGTCATTAGACAGCAGAGAACAGAAGCTTCAGACCAGCTCTGTGTCCTATGATGGCTGTGATTGGTAATCAAAGAGATCACATGGAAATATTTAAATTAACAAGCCTTCCCCTTCCTCTTACATTGGAGGCAGGGGAGAATAAAAGAAGCAATGAATGGATGAGTCACCCATTCATTACCTCCTAGTAAAGACAAGCTGCAGTAGCAGCAAATTCATAAATAAATAAAATAAAGTTTAAAATCCTTTTAACCCTTTTAACCTTTCTGCTTATGTTAGATCCATTCTATCTCTGCTCTGGCCTCTATATTAACCCTTTCATCTCCCTTATCCCCTTCATCTCCATCCTCCCACTGTATGTGACCTGTACATTAACCCCTTCACCCCCTCCCCTCTCATTTATTGTATCTTGTGCACTATTACCAAGCTCCATATCATAACCCCCTCAATACCGGGATGTTTCTTAATTTCCAAAAACTATAGGAAAATAATCAGATCACCTGTCTACTTTCCATTCTTGGGATTTTCATACTGTCCTGACATTTTTATTTGCTATGATTTATTTAAAAAAAGTAAGAGAAACAGGCTTTTTTTTCAACTTTTTTGGTCTTTTTTTACTTTATATAGTAAAAATTAGGGATGCACCGATACCGGTATTTCGGTATCGAGTACAAGTACCAATATTTTTTTCCCGTACTCGCTGATACCGAATACCGACACTGGAAGTCCCATTAAGGAAGCCAGGCGCCGTGTAATGACTCGCCACCCAGCTTCTCCATTAGCAGGGAACTCATTCCCATGCTTCTTGTTACTAGGTGACAAGAAAGCATGGAGCCGGCTTTCTGGCCAATCAGGAAGCTGGGTGCCATGTAATGACGCAGCGCTTGGCTTCCTGATTGGCCGGGAAGCCAATTACAAGGTGCTCGGCTTCCTGATTGGCCAGCTCAAGTGACGAGGGAGCATGGAGTGACGAGGGAATCAGAAAGCCGGCCAGCGTGTAATGACTCGCTGCCCAGCTTCCTGATACCGGAAGTATCGGGCTAGGCATCGGAGCATTTGGGCGAGTATTTGCACTCGCCCAAATACTAGTATTGGTATCGGTGCATCCCTACTAAAAATTAAAAAAGCAGTTATTAAATACCACTAAAAGAAAGCTCTATTTGTCTCACAAATTATATAACATTACATTTGTTACAGAGTTGCATGACTAAGGTATTCTCAGCCAGACTTGCACAGCGCTGAAAAATGACCTGGTAATGAAGGGGGTGTAACATGCTGGTACTGAAGTGGTTAATATAAATTGATGATTAGTTAGCAATGACAGCATGAACCCCAAAACAAAATCGTATTATATTGCAGCTTAGCAGTCCTTAGTTGTAGTGGCTGCATTCGATTTCTTTTCTCAGGATAAGAACATTTTCAGCAGGTGCAGAAAATATCTATTGATCCAGAAATGCCGTGTCAGTGTCGCTTCACGTGAGCTTAACAGAAAGTACATAGAACCAGTAAACTACTGGTCCCATCAATCCACCATGTAA
The DNA here is from genome assembly GCF_000935625.1 of Nanorana parkeri. Classification (NCBI taxonomy): domain Eukaryota; kingdom Metazoa; phylum Chordata; class Amphibia; order Anura; family Dicroglossidae; genus Nanorana; species Nanorana parkeri. The sequence goes on along the minus strand of NW_017306442.1, from coordinate 1,076,709 downwards.
TGAAGATAAAAAAGGCAGACATTTTTGAAGTAGAGCCTGTGTGGCAACCTTTGCTGCCCCTATAGAAAAAAGAGCGTTGACATAAGGGGCCGGTTATTTGCAAAATCACCAGGTTGAAAATAAAGGAAAGCTTGAAAAATGTAAAAAGGAATGCAGCCCCCTACATCTAATGACTGGTAAGCCTCAATATATATATTTCAAGACAAAGTCACTGCGCTAAAAAAAAACATATAACTTATACATAAACAATAAAGTGCCTATTGATTGTCCCAACACAGTATGTGACCTACCCTATAGTTAAATTCAATACAATCTCAAAACTGCATGTGCAATGTGTTGTGATCCAGATCACACATGTGCAACTCCACAAATTAGTGTCTATAAAACAATAAAAAAAAAAAAAAAAGGTCTCTTTAAGAGGTTATGTCAACAATATATAAAGTGCAATTGTTCTCCATTCCAAAAAGGTATTTCTTAGGATGATATCCTTAGTGTTTCTGTGCAATCAATACACTCACCACACTCAGATTACAATCCTTAGCGAGCCTCTCTCCCAAGACAGCTGATGACAATCCCCTTTATAGCCAATATCTCCTTTAAAGGAGAACTATGGGGTTAAGTCTTTTCCCGATAGTTCTCCTTAGGGTAACAGGAGGACACAAACTAACATCCTCCCGTCACCCTAGGCTCAGTATACCGCGAGCTGTAGCTCGCGGCATACTGAGACGCCGCAGTATACCGCAAGCTGTTGCTCGCTTTATAATGATACGCCGAAGCTGAAGCGGATGCCGACAATTGTGCCGGGATCCGTCCAGCTGCGTGACTGACAGCTGGCTCTGCCTATCTAGAGGCAGAGTCAGCTGTACCCGCCCCCTCCCCCGTCCGATCCACCAGTCAGCACTGGCGGATCGGAACGGGGAGGGGGCAATCCAGCCCCTCCCCTGTCACGGCAGAGAGCCGTGACAGGATTGAGAAGTGAGCAAACGCCGGTATGTGTTCGCTCACCTCCCGATCTACTGAGCCGACCTGTGACAGTCTCATTGTCACAGGTCGGCTAAAACTATGAGGTGAGTTAAAAGCACTCACCTCATAGTTCTCCTTTAAGTTTGCTGTTTTTTTTTTTTTTAAACTGTTGGTCGGTTCAAGTTGTTCCAACCTGTCATCCTGTCCACCTTCTAAATCGCCAATATTAGCCTCCTTCACACATTTCTCCTTGTAACTCATTCAGTTCCCCATGGAAAAAAATGTAGACGCCACATAGTATAAAATCCTTAAAAAGTTTTAATCATAAATTCTTTAAAAACTTAAATTCAAGGCATTATAGGCAGAGCTGTAAAGCAACTGGGAACAACAGCAACTCAGCCACAAAGTGGTAGGCCACATAAAATGACAGAGCGGGGTCAGCGCATGCTGAAGTGCACAGTGCGCAGAAATCGCCAACTGTCTACAGAGTCAATAGCTACAGACCTCCAAACTTCGTGTGGCCTTCAGATTGGCACAACAACAGTGCGTAGAGAGCTTTATGGAACGAGTTTCCATGGCCGAGCAGCTGCATCCAAGCCTTACTTCACCAAGTGCAATGCAAAGTGTGGGATGCCCTGGTGTAAAGCACTGAACTCTAGAGAAGTGGAGACGTGTTCTCTGGAGTGATGAATCACGCTTCCCTGTCTGGCAATCTGATGGACGTGTCTGGGTTTGGTGGTTGCCAGGAGAATGGTACTTGCCTGACTGCATTGTGCCAAGTGTAAAGTTTGGTGGAGGGGGGATTATGGTGTAGGGTTGTTTTTCAGGGGTTGGGCTTGGCCCCTTAGTTCCAGTGAAGGGAACTCTTAAGGCATCAGCATAGCAAGACATTTTGGACAATTTCATGCTCCCAACCCTGTGGGAACAGTTTGGGGATGGCCCCTTCATGTTCCAACATGGCTGCACACCATTGCACAAAGCAAGGTCCATAAAGACATGGATGAGCGAGTTTGGGGTGGAGGAACTTGACTGGACTGCACAGAGTCCTGACCTAAACCCGATGGAACACCTTTGGGATGAATTAGAGCGCAGACTGCGAGCCCGGCCTTCTCGTCCAACATCAGTACCTGACCTCACAAATGCGCTTCTGGAAGAATGGTCAAACATTCCCATAGACACACTCCTAAACCTTGTGGATGGCCTTCCCGGAGAGTTGAAGCTGTTATAGCGGCAAAGGGTGGGCCAACTCAATATTGAACCCCATGGACTAAGACTGGGATGCCATTAGAGTTCATGTGCGTGTAAAGGCCGGCGTCCCAATCCTTTTGGTAATATAGTGTATATTGCATTTTTGTTTTGCGGTTTAGATATGCATTAAGTGATATTGCCTGTGTCTCAGTCTGCTTATAGTATTGTGGATTTGTCTCTCTGTGATAGATGCATTGTATTTCAAATTATTTTCTTTTCTTTACTGTTCTAGATAGTAATAATAATAATAATAATGATGATGATAATGCTTTGAAGCAATTGCAGCCAACAGGTTTTTATTTTTTTATTCTCCTGTAGCACACGACTTATTACTTTTTTCTCACTTTTACGATAAAACTTCAGGCTGTACTGGTGGACACTTCCTGACCTGTAGAAAATAAATCTGCAGCAATGAATTTCCGTTGTATTCCCAGGTCTAATATCAAAGTCAGAGATTGCTGTCTCTCGCTCCATCTGTATATGATGTTGCCTTGGGTTTTCCCTGGACATGTTACAATTGCAATGTGTAAACGCAAGAGCGTAAGAATACTTGCTGCAGGGTAAGGAGCAGCATAAAGCTGTGTTTATACACCGATGAAATGCAGAGGTTTAAAGTGAACCTGTACGCAAGTCACAAGAAATAAATGTTGACTCCTAAATAAAACTGCAAAAAGCCCTGATCCTTCTCCATTGCTGCGACCGTTATGCATGCGCTATGAACCCGGCCGCTGCTGTGTATAATGATGCTTGTAAAGGGTCTCAGCAAGTATCATCGATAAATAATGTACAACAATGTAACAACATCACTCTTACATCCTGTTTACATTAATTTAGTCATACTACTGGCAGTATTATTATTAAATCGTGTTTTTATAAAAGCTTAGTTTGAAAAAATTGATTATTTTTTTCTCACTCTTTTCATTTGCAGTGTTGTACAGTATGTTATATATATATATTACAGTATATATTTTTTATTACAATTTTTTAATTAGGGTTTTAAAATAATATGATTGGTTTATTGATACTAACAAAATTCTTATATCTTTTTTTTGTTATTGTTATGGATAAAGTAATGTTACAAATTGACCTATTATGATTATAATGTTGAACTTCCACAATTGTTTAAAACGACCAATTTATTAGTAGAAAAACAGATAGCAATTTTTTTTCTCTCCAATTTATTTGCAATTTAAATTGCACAGTTACATAATTTTATTCTACAGAATACTCATAATTTTTATACATTATTGGCACTGCTGTTATATTGTTCTGTACAATTGTTCTGGAGCAGTACTGTGATAGTTTATTGATATTCACTTTTGTTCTCTGCCAGCCCTGATGAAGGGGGTATTTGTATGAGCCTCCAAAATGCGTCGGTTATTTCTATATTGTCCCCTTAATCCCACACTGAATCAAGATGAATCTGGACTATTATACAGTGTGTGGCACTTCACAATCCTGCAATTTATAATTTTGTAATAAAGTCCGGTCACTGCGGCTCTCTCTTCTTGTGCAGGGTGACTGGTCTTGTCTCCGCCTCCTGTAATGTTCTGCAAGCAGACTATAGTGGTTGTGGCTTCCTTTGCACCTCTCACAGCTCTGCTCTCTGCACAGGCCATGTACATCACATCAATGATATCACTGCTACTTTTTGTATGGCAATATCTAGGTTTGCTATGGGCATTGGGGGCACACAAAGTGGATTCATATTATAGGAATATAATGAAATGAAAGTTAACTGTAACTTTTTCTTGCAACTTTACTCTACTCAAGTCAGCTGGTGTGATTTCAGCTCCGTGGATCAAAGGCTTGCCAAGGAAAGTGAAATATTGCGTTGCATATTTAAATGAGCTTTCTGAATTTTTGACCTTTATACATGAAATATACATTACTGTGAATTTCAGACAGATGGTTCCTGAAACTTCGTCCAGCGTACTGTGACAACTGGATGGATGCTGTGTTTTACCTGTTGCCAAAATGCTAGAATATTAATTTCTACAGAAAGCTGAAGAGAGGTTTAAGGGGGGTGGGGAGGACTGTTTTATTGACGTGGATGTCAAAACCTGATGGAAATAAAGGACTGCTATAGAGAAAAAGATTGTGTTTTGGTAACTGTGTGCAGTTAAAGTATATATATAAATCCAGGAACAGTATGCAATATATCGCAGCTTACCAGTCCTTAGATCGGGTACTTGAATTTGTTTCCTTTTTTTTAAGGTTCTTACTTCATTTTCACGCTCTAACATTTCCTGTCCTGGGGTGACAACACTAACCCTCTGTACTGTATCTATGGAGGAACAGCAATGTCACTCTGCGGCAGGGCTAAAAAATACCTTCACCCCTTCTCCTCTCCATAACATAGTGGTCTATTTATAAACAATTTACAGGGCCCTTGGTCCTGCGAATATCTGCTAGCATTGTCTGTGAAGGTTCTGGTTCATCCAGGTCAAGGTATATCTGTATAAGTCAAGGCAACTGGACTTGCTGTAATTTTCTTGAAGACTGATGTGAATGTGCAACTATGTAAAGTGCTGCGTAAATTGTCGGCGCTATATAAATACCTGTAATAAATAAATAAGATGTTTCACTGATCATCCAACCAGCTTTCTTAATTCAGAATGACTTGTACAAAAATTATCTGGGAATAAATATGGTGAATGTTGTTCCAATCCACACAATCAGTTAGTCACAACCAGGTGTTGATTGCATTTGCATAATTGGAAGAGGAACTTGGGTGAGACATCTATTGTCTGCAACATACAATGCTGTTTTAACAACTCTCACTACAGTCCCGTGATGGACTACAGTCTCATGTTTAGTTTACCAAGTTGTATTGTGATTGTAGTCTATTACAGGAGTGAGCTTGGAGCGGTGACTACTTTACAACACACACAGGGATCATGGGGAACAAAAGTAGCCACCCACCAGAAGGACGGACAGTGTCAGCACCAATTCAGTGGTGATTGGAGGATCTACAGCCGAGTGATACACAAATAAGATACATTGTTGTTAATAGTTGAGGTACTTGAATACATTTTTGAGATTAACTCCTGAGTTTAGTGTCACTTTAAACCCTTAGGAAGCGAGTGAGCTTTGGCCTCCGAAACACATTGGCTTTGTGTACAGTCTTCCATCTGATTTCACATTTGATTAAAATTGTATCTGGACTATAATATCACAGTGTGGCACTTCAATCTCAGATCTACTCATGCAATGGAATAATTACACCATCTCAGCTTGGCAGAGCCACTGGACTTGAGCCCAAGAATAATGAATAGTGGAGTGTTTACAACAACAAAAAAATGCCTGTTTATTGTGCCATGTTAGGAATTTATTAATGTAGATGTGTGAAATGCCCAATTTAACATGAACTTCACTGATTGCGCTGCATACTTGCTTCAGGCTCAATAAGTAGTGATGACTGAGATTGGAGATGACAGGCCTACACCTTCAAAAACAAGTATGCATTGTATCTGTATAAAATAAATCAAAGCAGCTTGACTTGCTGTATTTTTCTTGATGACACTTCTCTGATCATCCGACCAGCTTTCTCAATTCATAATGACTTGTACAAAGATTATCTGTGAATAGATATGGTGAATGTTGCTCCAATCAACATAAAATCATAGAACATTGTTCAATGAGTGGACTTTCTACCTTTAACTCAGATCTTTCATTGGCAGTTTACTGCTCTTTAATGAAAGATTCTGGGACCAAGTGAAATATGTTGATTGGAGCAACGTATTTTTTCCCAGATCATTTTTGTACAAGTGATTCTGAATTGAGAAAGCTGGTTGGATGACCAGCAAAATGTCTTCAAGAGAAATACAGCAAGTCCAGTTGCTTTGAATTAAACTTTAAAGATATAACATGACCTGGATGAATGAGAACCTTGAAAGAGAAGTCAGCACAGGCATCTTCCATATTTCTTTTCTTGGGAGGTTCTCTTTATGAGAATAAAGAACGCTGGTGTACAATATTCCTTAGCAAGAGCGCCAACTATACAGTATAACTAAGAGGGTTATTTACAAAGCTGCCGAAGGATCCAGCCGTAGCTTCAGCTGATCCTTCAGCTAACTTCGGTTGCGGGAGCCCGTCGGTTTGGTCGAACTATTCTCATTGATTTGCTATTCTGCTCGGTACCCCGGAGGTACCGAGCAGAACAGCGGAGCAGAACAGCGGAGCTGAATGCCGCTCGGCGGCATTCGGCTATTCACTCACTGCCGTTCAGCCCCTGTGAGAATAGCGGCGAATGGCAGCGAGTGAGCTGGCGGACCTTGGGCTCAGCCGATCCAGATGTTGGATCGGCTGAGTAGAAGTCCTTCCTCACTTTGGCTCAGCCGAACATGCAGAGCATGTTCAGCTGACCGAAGTGCAGCCGAAGGCAGCCGATTTACAGCTGATTTCAGCCGATGTATGGCTAAAATCACCCGTACTGAATAGCCGAACGTTGCTTGGCTCATTTCACTACGGCTCAGTTATTCACTCAGCTGCCTTTGGTGTTTGCAATAAAACGCCCCCTCATAATACCAGCTTCACCTCCAGCTCCTTTGGATTCTTTCAGCCTCGTAAAATTTGACCTATGCTTCGCCAGTTGTTACAACTCTTCAGCACAAGTCAGTTTGTACTTCAGGTTAATTGTTTCTTTAACTGAGATTCCCTCCAATCATAATGCCCTGGTTTTTCCCGCGGCTGCCACTGATAGCTCATAAATATGAACTCTTGCCCTAGGCAAGTCCTACTGAGCATCTGGGATTAGTCTACTGTGCCGTAGCCTTGTTCATACGCCGCTGTAAAACCGCTCAAACAATACACAAATTATTTTTGTTTGACATTTGAGTGGTTTTTCCAAAACACATTTTACTTTTACTGAGGGATAAATCACATCCCAAATATTTATCAACATGAAGGGAGCCAGAGAAAGGGGGAATAAAGATGAAACGGGCCGGCTGGACTGGAAGAGGAACTTGGCAAGCTGAAACCCTGCGGCAGAAGTTTAATGGTCTCTTCCACCTGGTCTGGTGCCATTCGTGCCCCTCCAGCCAGCAATAGAGGATACTTTATGGACAGAGATAATCTGCATATCACGAAAGTGCCCTCTTACTATGAATTCCATTTTACTGCGGCAATTAAAATAAATACAAACAGCATTAAATAGTGACATAAAACCAGGACTGCTGGTGAGGTTATCCTTTCTTTTCAGCAAGTGATAGAATGTGGCCAGCATCTCTTATCAGTCACTTCCTAAAATAGGACATGTGATCTCTCATCAGCTACTGCCTAAAATGGGTCATGTGATCTCTCATCAGTTACTGCCTAGAGTGGATTATGTGATCTGTTACCAGCTACTACCTAGAAGGAGTCATGTGATCTCTCATCGGCTACTGCCTAGAATGGGTCATGTGATCTCTTATCAGTCACTGCCTAGAATAGGTCATGCTATTTCTCATCAGCTACTGCCTTGAATGGGCCATGTGATCTCTCATCAGTTACTGCCTAGAGTGGGTCATGAGATCTCTTATCAACTAGTACAAGGGTGGGCAACTCCGGCCCTCCAGCTGTTGTGGAACTACAAGTCCCATGAAGCATTGCAAGACTGACAGTTACAGGCAGGACTCCCAGAGGCAGAGTTGCCCACCCTTAAACTAGTACCTGGAATGGGTCATGTGATCTCTTACCAGCTACAACCAGGAATGGACCATGTCATGTGTAATCAGTTACTATTTAGAATGGGTCATGTGATCTCTTACCAGCTACTACCTAGAATGGGTCATGTGATGTCTTATTCTGCTATGCTGCTACCTAGAATGGCACATGTGATCACTTTGTGGGTGCTACCTAGGTCACTGAATTTCTGATCAGCTACTACTTAGAATGGGCCACATGATCTCTCTTTAGCTACTGCCTAGCAAGGGCCATGTGATATCCCACCATTGACTACCTAGAATGGGTCCTGTGAACTCTCACCAACTATGTTCACTTGGTCACGGGTTCATTAATTAAAGAACAGTAAAGTGTCAATGAAAGATCTGTAACTGAGTTGAAGGTAGAAAGTCCACTCATTGAACAGTCACAGTGTTTTATGTATTCCAGTGCAACTAAATTCCACAGAGTATCTCAAATGAAGTGTTGAGGGGTCTTCTTCCTGAAGCCTGTGCTGCATAATGTCCTCTTTTTATATCATCTTTATATTATCAATTGGATTCAAACTTCCAAGCGAAATTGAGAAACTTCTTATACCAACACTTTTATATGTTAGACTTTCTGTATGTAAGAGATAGCGAGGAGCTTAGAGTTGGAGTGTTTGGGATTAGCTCTGCTGCATTCCAGACAGGTGAGCAAAAGGAATCAAGATTCAACCGACACCAATACACTGCAGTAAACCCAGATAGTAAACTGAACCCTTGAGAAGGTAGCTTGTGGGCATTTCAACTTTACCTCCAGTGCACATATCACTGCCACATGGGATAGATCAATTAGCATGCAATTGTAGTAGTATGACCACATAATCAAAACCTGTATGTGTAGCTCTAGTCCAGGGGTAGGCAACCTTGGCACTCCAGCTGTTGTGGAACTAAAAGTCCCATGAGGCATTGCTAGACTGTGACAGCCACAGGCATAGCTCCCGGAGGCAAAGACATGATGGGATTAGTAGTTTCACCCCAGCTGGAGTGCCAAGGTTGCCTACTCTGGCTCTTTCTTTCCTTTAGCAAATCAAAGGAGCTGTACAAAGACACATTTGGCACATATTGGTACTGAGGTCAATCTAGCAAGACAGGGAGCGTCTCTTCTGCTTTTGTGTATTAAGAAAAATAAACATGTCAAAGCAAAGCGAAGAGGATTTTCTTGGAGTTCTGCTTGATTGTGGAAAGGGGCCAGAAGGAAAATTTCCAGATCCTTTTCTCTTTTTTTTTTTGTTCTATTCTGCTTCACCTTCTTAGGAGATACTTTGGGCATTTGTAACCCTGACGAGTCATGTACAGGTGAAACTCGAATAATTAGAATATCGTGCAAAGTTCATTTATTTCACTAATGCAACTTAAAAGGTGAAACTAATATATGAGATAGACTCATTACATGCAAAGCAAGATAGTTCAAGCCGTGATTTGTCATAATTGTGATGATTATGGCTTACAGCTCATGAAAACCCCAAGAACCCCAAATCCACAATCTCAAAAAAGTAGAATATTACATGCAATCAATAAAACAAGGATTGTACATAGAACAATATCGGACCTCTGAAAAGTACAAGCATGCATATGTACTCAGTACTTGGTTTGGGCCCCTTTTGCAGCACTTACTGCAATTACTTTTGCACGATATTCTAATTATTCGAGTTTCACCTGTATAGTCTACTGCACCATTAAAAAGCACCAGCAGCACCTTCATTTCTTAAAGTGACACTAAACTTGGGAGTTAAATCTTAAAAATGCATTCAAGTACTTTAATTATTAACAAAAATGTATCTTATTTGTGTATCACTCGGCTGTAGATCTTCAAATCATCTCTGAATTGATGCTGACACTGTCCTTCCTTCTGGAGGGGGGCTACTTTTGTTCCCTATGGTCCCTGTGTGTGTTGTAAAGTAGTCACCGTTCCAAGATCACTCCTGTGATGGACTACAATCTCAGTACAAAACATGATATTGTAGTCCATCACCAGAGTAAGCTTGGAGTGGTGACTACTTTACAACGCACACAGGGACCATGGGGAACAAAAGTAGCCCCCCTCCAGAAGGAAGGACAGTGTCAGCACCAATTCAGAGATGATTGGAGGATCTTAAGCCGAGTGATACACAAATAAGATACATTTTTGTAAATAGTTAATGTCTTGAATGTATTTTTAAGATTTCTAACTCCTGAGTTTAGTGTCACTTTAATTTCTTAATAGGACCTCCCCATTGACTCCAATGCATTTTACCAAAATAGCAAAACTTCACCATAATCCTACGATTTTTGTTAAAGTTTCAGGTAAAGTAAACTTCCCTTCACTCATCCCTACAAACAATATACCTTTTCACACTGGTAGAAAACGAATCACACTTTGGTAAAATCATTTTTTTTTTGTCATGGTATTCCTGCCCTGCAAATCAGAGGCCAAACATTTCTACAGATTGAGCAAAAAACAAAACAAAACCAGGAGCACACAAATGCATTTTATATATACATTTTATTTATGCTTATTTACATGTACAAATATATTATTCAATTTTACATTCCAAGGCAGGTTGCAAGAAATGCGTATTCACCAATGTTATCTGTTTTCTATGGTGTGAGGATACAAAACAAAAAAAGAGGTGTGCCGTATTCCATAACAAACTTCAGAGATCATTAGTTATTTTCTTCTCTATGACTCACTGTGTTTTTTCACTGTTATGTTGAAAAATCCAGATTGCATTCTTTAAATGCCAGACTCCAGCCAAAAATATGTTATTTACTTTAGATTGGGTAGTTGGTTAGATAAAGGATTAGATTTGTGGTTGGCAAATTACTATGTATAGGCATTGGGGGGCCACAGTTGCAAACGATGAGATCAACAAATCGACATGCATAGTAATCAGTATGTGGCAGACAACACAACAGTTGCTTTGTTTAAGGGTTTATCTGAGACAAACTGGCGTTTGCAGGTACATTGTATCCTTTTTCAATTCCACCTCTCAACAAGGCAAAGTAAAAAGTGCAAGACTGTGCAAAGCATGCTTCCTTAAAGTGACATTAAAGGCAAAAATGTTTTTGCCTCAACACGTTAATAAAAGCACTTACCCTAAATGATGTCTCTTAATCCGATCATCTTCTTCTTTCCCGTAGTTTTCAGCCTTCTCCCCAGCGCTGCGGCGAGTGTCCGATCCAGCGCTGACTCCTCCGTGATTGCTGGCACGTACTCTCCCACGGTGTCTGCATTCGGGTGCACGCGACCATATACAGACCTTGTGTCTCTCCTCACGTCCCGGCCGAAAATAGTATCCCCTCTAACAGCTGGTTTGCACCACTGCTGTTCAGCCATAGCAGATTACACCTTCCTCTAAAGAAACTGCCAGCTTACTTCTTGGGTACTAGGGCTCCAGCCCTCTACAACTGAGGGGCGAGGCCTATCTGTCCCAAAGGAGTGTATATCTGTCCCTACCTGTACACTTCTCTGCAGCATAGGGCCTCCTTGTGATGGGGAAGCGTTTCTGTGTCCAAGGTGGCCAACTCTCTGTACAATTAGACACAAGCTCTCCCAAGATGGCACCCGGAGTCCATGGCAGAGAATGCAGTGGTCATATGCTGGGCTTCCCATAGTGCAAGCTCTGAAAAATATACACCCCCTATGGAGCAGAGCGATTTTCTAATTTCAATTTCTGAGCCTGTTTATTTGATAATAACTTTGTCATTACTTAAGATAACAAAGTAATACATATAATATTGTTCTTAGGACAAACAAGGCTTTCTTTTGGTGATATTGTCTTGCAAAAATTATTTTACTTTATTCAATCCATAGGCAAAAAAAGTAGCAAAACTAACAAAAATGTACAATTTTTTCTACTTTGATCAGTGTTAGTTTAAAAAATAATAGTGTTACTGTAGATACCATTTTTATGTACATTGTTTAAAATGACACTAAAACGATGATTCTGGTCTAAAGCATTGCAAAGGTATTTGAAATGAAATAAAGGCTTTTTTATTTTCTATTTTGTGCTTTTTTTTATGCATCACAAAAGAAAATTAATAATCAGAATGAAAAAAAACAGAAAATGGTTCATTAATAATTATAAAAAAATAGAAGAAAAATAGAAAAAAAATCAAAAGGAAAATATTAGCTTAGGGGAGAGGGGGGAATAAGGGGTGCAGTCCTGGTGTGCATTTTACACCATATAGCCACGTCCTCCCATCGGGAAGAAGAGGCTGCTACACACAGCACCTGTCCCCCCTGGGAACGGCCCGATGCAGTCATGCATGCCGCACGGACGTGTACGGCCCGAGTTAACTCTGTGTGAATGAGGCTTTCATTAGAAAAACTGCACTCAGGAACACCCACAATTATATGTACAAAATATGCTCTTTATTATACAAGAATTAGAAAACAAAAAAGTTAAAAACAAACATCTTTGCATAACATACTTTAAACAACAGATGTGTCATTAAAATAACAGGGTGCCCCCACTCTCAAACATCCGCCTCCTGAAAAGTGCATATTTTGATGTAGTGGTTCTAGTAAAACATGTCAATTTTTCTTCTACATTAATTTGTGGTGGATGAAACAACTAAGAGTGAACGTCTGCTACATTTCACCATTTCTAAAACAAAATATTATATCAAGTGTAATAACTGGAAACATTAGAACAATAGTAACTACAGTGTGATAAAATCTGAGTTTGATTTCTATAAACTATTGAACTTAAAAGGTACCGAAAAATGGCTATTTGAGAACAGCAAATTTATGGTGTGCTGTAGATAAACCTAAAAATACATTTTATTTGTTGCTACACATGCACCTTGTAACCTTTAAAGCCATATGATTTTTATCATTGTTTTTGCTATCTATAATAATTTACCTCATTAGCCATGCAATCTTTGGCCCTTCCTTCTCCAGGGTGACAACACTCATGGTATTAGCGCCCCACCATGCGCACTCTTGCTGTGTGACTATAGGTCTCTTCAACTAATAGGAGGAGGAAGGAGGTGAAGTCTGGGGTGGTGTGGTGTCACTGGAAATGATGCGCCATTGAAGATTCTTTTTGCCCCAACCAGACCAGATAGAGGCACTCAGCAAGCGGTCATGTGACTGCTAAAAAATGAAGCCAAAAGTGTATTTTTGATGCAACTGCATGATTCATAGACTTAGTCCACCAGTTGTATACACAATACATCCCATACATTATACAGCAACATGACCATTTTTAAACTTCTTATCTGCTTGAGCCGGGGGACGTCTTTCCCAGCCCTGCCGTATTTTGGTAATCCTTTTATCAATACATGGGATTATGAGAATGAATTTGAGGATCAGCACGATACATGGGACGACCAGAGAGAGCGTATAGGCAGGTGGCATACACCATCTGAAATTAGCCACATTCAGGAACTTGTTCCAGCCATACAAAAATGCGTGTCCTGTGCACAGCACCAGCGTGAGGTAGCCCAGCTTAGACTGAAAAGAGAAGGAAAGAGATTGATCAGGATCGTGATGTGCAATAAAGAGAATGAAAACCTATGTTGAAATAAAGCAGGACTTCAGGGAAAATTAATCTTAACCATTGCAGTGGGGCCCTCCCCTGTGCTGCAAGGGTCAAGTGCTCTTTTTTGCCTAGGTTCAAAAATAACAAAGTTATACTCACCTGATGCTTTGAGCCGGCTTGTCCTTAGTGCAGTCCCCTCCGCCTCACTCCCTCTCCGCTGCAGCGGTCTAAGGCCCCTGTGTATAGGACGCAGAGGGACATACCATCGCAGGAGAGGAGGAGACAGACAGAAGGGACTAAAACCAAGCCGGCTTGGAGGAGTTGGTAAGTATAAATTTGTTATTTTTGAACCTAGACAAAAATTAGCACTTGACCCTTGCAGTTTCCGGGGTAGACCCACTGCAAGGGTTAAGAATAATTTTCCCCGAAGTGCTAATTAAATTAGATTCATACCCAATAACTAAAATCTCAAGTATCTCAAATTTAACATGTTCATAATATTTTAAAAGTTGTTTTTAATATATTAAATCATCAGCTTTCGTGAACAAATACTACGTGGTCCTGCCATGAAGGCCCTCGTTCAGGTGCTTCCTGTTATGAGGTGACAACCGTCTCTTATTTGTGCTCCTGCGTTGTCACACTGTCCCCCTGATAAGGACTACAAGTGAACGATCCGACATTGCAGAAACATGATCCACTGTTGCCACTAGGAAACCAGCAACAAGCAACTGACACTAGAGCTGATGCTAGGAGTGAGTGCATGTAGATAGGAAATGGTTAAAAGAGGCCAGAGTAGATCAGAAGCACAAGAAACAAAAATGACAATTGTTCACTGTATACAATATTTTAGCAAACTTGATGTCATCCTCTTAGGGATTAAATCTAATTTACAATCTACGATATATTTGTAGTTAGCACATATTCTCAATCATTATTAAGTGTACTTGAAATAATTTTTTATACAACCTGCTATTTGCATTTTTTACCCCCTAGCGTCTGTCTGTACATTGGACTTTGCAGTTGGCACCTTTGGTCCGTGACTACTAAGATTACAGGATAAGTCACCAATGAGACCAAGTAGACCGATTACATGTGCAGAATGCCTGCAAGGAATACTCATGTTAAACTAGCCATACAAGGCTTGAATGTTGGTCGATTTCTGCTGAATCTGCCAACATTTGAGCTGTGAGTGGCCTTGTCAGCACCCCCCAGCCCGACAAAAGTCCATTTACAAATCGACTGAGCAGATGGAGAACTCTCAACTCAACAGAGACTGGATCCCATCAGATGCAGTCATTATTTGGGTATTCAGGCAGTTGCAATGGCTGGCAGGAGAGATTCCTCCATCCACGCAGTTTAGTGTCAGTAGGGGAGTCAAGTGATTTTCATCCCATTCATCCGGCAGGCTGACAAGAGAAAATCTCTACATGTATAGATAGCTTTAAATCTCTGCAGATAATGTATGCATATGTGGACGGCTGCTGACTGATAACTGCCAACTGAGATAAGGTTGAGGTGGAGTTAAAAATTAATTTGCTGGAGGGCTTGATCTGTTCATGTGTGTTGCTCTTTGAATGATCGTGTTCACTGCCCTCCATCAGAATTTCTTATTTATTCTTTTAGTATGACCAGGACAAAAAAACATAAAAAAAATAAAAACATGTTTTCTAGGTTATCTCTACCTAATTTACTGACAAATTGGCTGATTTTTGTTTTTTTTTACAGATTTAAATAGCTCATGCTGTAATTTGTACGCACACAGCTGAATAAATCAAGGTAATCTCTTCCCCTACCCTGCCTGTTCAGATCTGTACAAAGTCTCAGTCAGAGAGAGATAGTCCAAAGACAAGCAACTTCAGCTATATTATCTCTTTTAAAAAAAATAATACACATTGCCTTTAAATCCAGT
>NW_017306442.1:1054581-1061417 GCF_000935625.1 Nanorana parkeri | reverse complement strand
GTAAATCAAGATAAAACACTATTTAATCAATGTTAAAAGAAAAAAGTATTTTAGATCATTAAAGTTTATGAAAACAAAAAAAAACAAATAAAACTAGAGTAGAAAAATAAAAAATTAGGAGTAAGGAAATCAGAAATATTACATTAATGATAATAAGTATACTTCATGTAGACTAAGGCAGATGTACACTTTCTGGTGGTATTAAAGGGAAAATTGAGTGTTTATGGAGGGAGTAGTGCTATGCCTTGTGCTGTCCAAATAGACATAAGATTATAGCTTTGATATAGGTCATAGAGATTGTCTGTGTTGGATATAACAGATGGTTCTAATGAATTCTGATTGGTCACCAGACCATGTTTTGCCATTGCACTGTTTATGGCCAAGCGTATGGCTGAGATCTGCCATATGATTGACCTAGGTTTTGTCACTGTGTGGGAAGACAGAATTATCTATATATTGTTACCTGGACAAAGCGGAATTCTCTCCAGTTCACGGCGTTACTAACAGATGGCAATGACGTTATTCCCAAGAGAACATAGAAGAAAAATCCCAGAATTCCTAGAGCTATGTACGTGTCTGACCTCCAGGCCACGACGTTTAGGAAGGGGCTGGTTTCGTTCTTCTTGACCTGTTAAAGATGCTTCATGTTTAGTCATTGCTTGAATTAATGTGTCATTGAGATTTTTCTTACTCATTTTGTCTATGGGCTGCATAGAAAATAACATTGTTTCTGCAAGATAATATTGCCTTGTTTGTACCAAAATACAGGATATATGTATTACTTTGTAATGTAAGATAGTGACAAAGGTATTGCTGAATTAATGGGCCCACAAACAGGAATGCAAAAATGAATTTTGCCCACGAGGGGTATACAGGTGCAGGAGCTGATAGTGGTTATATTTAAACAAAGAGAGCTCCAATAGCATAATTCTGTTTTGCTAAAAAGTCATACGAATGCAAAAGTAGGATGTTTAGGTGCACTAAGTTCAATGAAATTCTTGTACAACTGGAAGCTCCCGTACTTAGTGAAGGCCCTCTCCATGGTGGTGAATACCACAAATATCTGATACACTGGCTGATGGAGTTTTGTATATATTGGTCACATGTGTGGCTTTATTTAATATACTGATGGTGGATACAAAATGTATTGTACCATATAAGCTGCAGGTTTGTCACAAGTCAGTGACTGCAAAAGTACTCGTTAGACAACTTGTATCCTTTGAAGGAGGTCAGCTATGGTAGCCCAACCACACTTCTCTTAGTACACACTTTCTTTAAAAATATCTGCACCTTGCTGAACCCTCACAACCCATGAGAAGCTATGTGAAATTCACTTTGAAATTCAACCACCGTACCTGCGCAATGGTGCCGGCTGCTATCCTGTGCCTTACGTAATATCGAATTGGAATCACCAGAGTGTAGATGGCATGGAGAAAGGCATAGGCTAGGGCAACCAATCCCAGCTGTTTCCTACACAACATCCAGCGGTCCAGCCAGTTGGGGAAGCGGCTGTACTTCGTGCTGCGATACAGTTGAATAACAGCAGCAAACACTCCTGGAAGGTAGACCAAGGCCAGCAGCATGAGCGAGACGATGGGGAAGACCTTGTTGGGAATTGAGATGGCCAGTCGGAAGGAGACGTCTTTTTCAAGGACAGCTGCAGAGTAGACAACGTCGTTGATCATGCAGTAAAGGAACACGAGCACAGTTAGTCCTGCGCATAGGTAGATGGGGAGTCTCCACATAGGAAAAAGCTGTAGGGGGTAATTCTCTATTTCTTTAGCTGCCACTAAAGATCCTTTATCTTGTGGCGTCAACCCAATGGCACGCACAATGTCCATTACCTTCTGTTTAGCTGTGTTGTCATCTGAGCAAACAAAGACCTGCCATAGAAAACACACAGATTAGTATGTAGGGAAGAACTTTGGTATACACATAACCATTGCTATAGTTTCTAATTGCAGCCACTTAGGGGGTGGCAGAAAGGAACAATAGGGTCTGGCCCCAGTAACCACCTAGGCACCGACATTGCCTCCTGGGACTAAACACATGCACTACCCCTGTAACCACCAAGGCGCCAACATTTTTGATAATTTCTTGCACTCGGGCAGGGGGGCCCTTAATGGTTTCTTGAACCGGGACGCTGAGGTTTCTAGATACGCTTCTGGGTCTCCTACTACTGTCTTTGTAGGATGAATATCTGGTGAGCACAGTCTAGAGAGGGGAATCTGGAATTGTTAATCTGTAGTCTCATCAGGACCAGATGTGTGGAGAATCTCCTCCTTATCGTGGTAAAGGCTTCCATTAGGGAGAAAGTTGTGGATGGACCGCTGACTTTTTCTGAACCTATTTATGTTGAACTTTGCTTTAAAAAGTCTTTTACTTTCTCTTTATAGTCATGAAAAAATATTTTACTACTTTGTATCATCACATGGTATCATTTTGAACTGTTTTCACTTTAAAATGCCTTTAAATACCTATTTTCCTTAGTGAAAATGCATTCCCTGGTCTTCTACTATAGTGCTTCATGCTGCCAGAGCTGAGTACTGGCCATATCCACCTCATGTCTTAAATTATTTTTCAATTTATTGTAGAGCTTAACTTTAATTGCTCATTCTTTATGGTACAGTGCAGCACAGTGACCTTGCAGTGCTGGTGTTTAATTACCACCAGGGAAACAGTGTTCACATGATGTTCTCATGTTGGTGTGGGTCTTCTCTGAGTGTGCTGGTTTATTCTCGCTCTCAGGTAGTCGGGTAACTGGCTTATGTCTAGACTGTCCCACTCATGTATTTGCTTATATGACTATGGTCACAACATTAGAGTGTAAGTTTCTTTGGAGCAGAGACTGATGAAACAATATCAATGTGCTCTATTTGTTGCAGTTATCTAAATATAAGTGTAATAATCATTGGTTACCTGTCTGCTGGCATCCAGGGTTCCAGATTGCAGAGACCATGCTGACACTGTGTTAAATGCTTTGACGACTTTAGCTCTTGGTAGCATCTGGGCCAGGTATTCCGCATTGGATTCTGGGTACTGGTCTATCTTCAGGTTGTTGCTTATGTCCACTAAGACTTTTCCCTCTAAAACATCCTCAAGTTCCCTGAGAAAATTGTCATAATGATCCCTCTGTACAGCCACAATGATCAGTGGGCATTTTTGCGCTGCCTCTGCATGGCCAAACACTTCCACCCCCTTGAGAAGCAAGCTAGCGCTGGCAGGGTTCCGGCTCCCAAATATCACATGGAAGCCACTTTGTATCAATTTAAATCCCAGTGATCGGCCAAAGTCCCCAGTTCCAAGAATACAAATGCTGTAGTTCTTGTCTGTGATATCCGAGCTTAGGGGGAGCAGGTTGGTTCCGTTGGTTTCCATTGTCTGAAAAAGACACACACATATAAAGTTATCTTTGTGGCTCGGTATCAGTAGCCATTCAACAAGAAACAAGTAATCCCTTCATGACCAGGAGTTTTTAAGGTCTGTACAGTGTAGAGCAATTCATACATTACAAGAATGTAGGTGAAAGCAAGAAAGCAAAACCTCAGCAGCTATTTTTCACCAGATTTTTCAGATCAGATTACTGAGTGCAATTAAAATTACTTCAAGGGACAGGGGTGCTGCAAAAACAAATAATTGACCTACAAACCCTCTACAGGTCTGGAGTGCACAGTACTCTCTCTACAATAAACACCCAAATGTTATAGCCCTGGCTCTGATCAGCGTGTTTGCTGATCCTCGTTGCTTGGCTTGGCTACATGGATACCAGATCTTTCTCTGGGCCTCCTGGATTCCTCTATTATCTTCCGGTCAAACGATCTTTGATGCCTGGTGGTAGACGGAGGGTGCAGATGGAGGATGGCCTGCCCCTGGATGCATATATGTATCACCAAACACACTGTTTGAGGGCTACAACAGAATGATCACATTATTGTTCCCATAGATAGGTCAAAACATACAAAGCTACTAACCAAAACCACTACCACTAGGACCTCTCCAGGAAGTTTTCATTTTGGTTAGCATTGTTGTACGTTCTGAACTTTCAATGGGAAGTAATGATAATTGGATTTACTGATCTGATAGGTGAAACATGGCTGCTAAAGCTTTGCTTTCTTGGTCACCTCTGCGCTCCCAGATAGGTGATTGGACAGTGAAGTGATGGCAGTGCACTGATTAGGTGATTCATACGTTTTTGCCTTCTATAAGCATGTTGATTGTTAAATTGACAGCATTGTGCAATGCAATAGTCCTAACTGGTCGGGGTACCTTGCTTTCTCTAACTCCCGGAGTGCTGTAGTACAGGAGATTGCAGAATTGCCAATCTAAACACGGATTATGGTATTCATGCTACCTGTAATTAGAACATATTGACAGATAGATAGATAGATACACTATATTGCCAAAAGTATTGGGTCTCCTGCCTTTACATGCACATGAACTTTAATGGCATCCCAGTCTTAGTCCGTAGGGTTCAATATAGAGTTGGCCCACCCTTTGCAGCTATAACAGCTTCAACTCTTCTGGGAAGGTGTCCACAAGGTTTAGGAGTGTGTCTATGGGAATGTTGGACCATTTGTGAGGTCAGGTTCTGATGTTGGACGAGAGGCTGGGCTTGCAGTCTCCGCTCGAATTCATCCCAAAGGTGTTCTATCGGGTAGAGGTCAGGACTCTCTGCAGGCCGGTCAGGTTCCTCCACCCGAACCTCGCTGATCCATTTCTTTATGGACCTTGCTTTGTGCACTGGTGCGCAGTCATGTTGGAACAGGAAGGGGCCATCCCCAAACTGTTCCCACAAAGTTGGGAGCATAAAATTGTCCAAAATGTCTTGGTATGCTGATGCCTTAAGAGTTCCCTTCACTGGAAGTAAGGGGCCAAGCCCAACCCCTGAAAAACAACCCCACACCATAATCCCCCCTCCACCAAACTTTACAGAACACGTCTCCACTTCCCTAGAGGCCAGCGGCGGCCTGCTTTACACCACTGCATCTGACGCTTTGCATTGCACTTGGTGATGTAAGGCTTGGATGCAGCTGCTCGGCCATGGAAACCCATTCCATGAAGCTCTCTACGCACTGTTGTTGTGCCAATCTGAAGGCCACATGAAGTTTGGAGGTCTGTAGCTATTGACTCTGCAGACAGTTGGCGACTTCTGCGCACTGTGCACTTCAGCATGCACTGACCCCGCTCTGTCATTTTATGTGGCCTACCACTTTGTGGCTGAGTTGCTGTTGTTCCCAGTTGCTTCCACTTTGTTATAATACCACTAACAGGTGGTACTAGCAAGGAAATTTTTAGGGAACACTTGAATCCAATGATTTGGAGGGGTGTCCCAATACTTTTAGCAATCTAGTGTAGATAGATAGATAGTTTCACAAGTACACGCCAAACAAACATGAACGCTTGTAGGAGGACTGAGAACAGAGTCTGAACATGACATTACATGTCTAAGCTTTGCTCTCTGGTTTAGCCATGAATAAATTTAGTAGGTTAGGTAACCTGTTATCTCTACTTTCTGCCTTGTCGCTATGTGTTAAATAACTATCATAAAACTTGAAAAGACAAAGTACAGAAGGAAGCTGTATACATACTGTATAAGGAGGAAGTAGTATACATGCACAAAGTGCAGTCAAAAGAAACCCCCATGTATGTATAGGCATTTGATATAAATGATTTCTGTGCTATATGCTCGGTTTCTGTAAAAATACCAGAACTTTAAAAGCTGGGTGACTCTATGCAGAGAGAGCTCCCCCGTAGTTACCCCACAATTAATTTGCCTGCAATGTACTAAAGCTTCGATTTACTACTTCTATCACTTCCCCGACTTGGTGTGTGCCAAGAACATGACAAGGTAGAGTTATGCAAAAATGTAAGGAGCCCGTAGACAGTGGAGACTTTGGAAATATCAGCCTTGCACATTTTCCATCTGCTGGTTATTAGTTAGCACTGCAGTTTAGATATCTGCTGTGCACACCTGACCATTTTTAGCCACCTATAAAAGGGAATTCAGAACGACCACCTAGTGTCTGATCAACAGGTTTGTCTGTTTGCCCAAGCCCTGGATAGAGGTCTGTCTGTCTCTACCTTCTGTCTGACTGTTCATGCCTTGGATTATTCCTGTGTGTTAGCACTGTGTTTGCATTCACATTGTCTGTACTTAACATGATTATCAGTCTGTTACCTCTGCTATTGTGAATCATTGCTTTGTTTGCCTGTATGAAACCTAGACTTTGTCTGTACATGACCTGGTCATCAGTCTGCTGACTCTGCTTTTATCTGTCCTTTGCTCTGATCATGTATTTGAGGGCCTACACTACTCCAGACCTGTCAGCTGTTGCTGCTCACAACACAGTTGGTCTATCAACCTGCATGAAAGCTGCGAACTGTGTGGGGACAAACAGGTGCCGTTGAGGGCACAATGCCCCATAAATAGGAACCAATGGCTTGATCAAACTTTGCTATGGGAGACAGGAAAGGAGGAAGATTATACCTCCTACTAGATTGTAAGCTCTCCCTCCTACCTCCTGTACTGAAATTGTATTGTTAAATGTATTGTCTCCATCAGTTTTGTAAAGTGCTGCGCAAACTGTTGGTGCTATATAAATCCTGTATAATAATAATAATAATAATAATATAGAGTTCTTAGCAACCTGTGATTCTCTGTGCTGCTTTCTGCCCAGCTTACTGATATCACCGGTTGCCAGGAGCTAAGCAGGACGCTCTGGCTTGCATCCTGCTCAGCTCCTGGTATCTGGGATTTCAGTGAGCTGGGCAGAAAGCAGCACAGAGAATTACCGGTTGTTAGGAGCTAAGTAGGACGCTCTGGCTTGCATCCTGCT
>NW_017306442.1:1029797-1054545 GCF_000935625.1 Nanorana parkeri | reverse complement strand
CCAACCCTCAACGCCCAGAACAACATCTAATCGCCTTAGGCAACAAATATCCTAGTGACAGCCCTGGCATGAGGCCAAAAATATCCCATGTCTGTAAGCAGAGATTGATAGTATGAGGACCTCCCGGTCCCTGGTGGACCTCATCTAAGGCTGTCCATGGATGGAATTATGCTTTGGAAAGATCTAATGCATGTTCAAAGAATATTGAAGCAATTTTCTTTACCAAATAAAAAGAACAACAGGAACTTTGTGATGACTTTATGTGACATTTGTGGGGTAATTGGTCATTCTTCCTGATCACCAACACTTTGAATAGTAGCAGACAGGGATGGATCCCAACATGAGGAAAGCAATTTCAGGGAAGTGCCCTTCTCATTTAAGGGAGGTGCCCTCTGCCCCCCTGAAATGATGGCAGATAGCAAGGGAAGCAATAGCTTCTTTGCTATCTGCTGGCTTTTTTTTTTTATTCTGACAGCTGCTGCCCTCAGAATAAAAAAAAACAAACAAAAAAACAGCATTGGAATGAATAGCTAGATTACTATTGGCTATTTCAATTTGCAATATCCAATAGCAAGCTGGCTATTGTACACACCCTCTGCTGCTGTCAATTACTAGACTAGGACCTGATGGAGAACTTCTGCTAATTGATAGCAGCAGTGGACGGGTGCAATAGCTAGTCTGCTATTGGCTATTGCAAAGTGAAATAGCCAATAGCAATCTAGCTATTCATTCCTATGCTTTTTTTTCCCTCTGACTGATGGCGGCCAGCGGCCCTGAAGTCAAAAAAAAAAAGATCGTAGGAAATCTATATCCAGCAAATTAAACCTTTCCGGGAGAAAATGTTTGCCTCCTGGGCGGCTAGGAGCCGCTCTCTAAAAGCGGGAGACTTCTGGAGCATCCGGGAGAGTTGGGATGTCTGAGCAGATATCAACCCTGTTACCAGCCTGGGTGTCATGAGAATGAAATACATAAGTGACGGTTGCCTTCAGCGCAAGTCATATGTCAAAACGATCAGTAGATCCAGAAATAGGGGCAGAGGAAGTTATATGCAGATCCTGTACAAGCTGGACTTTGCCCTGCCCTCTCCTGTCTCTCGAGTCTCTCTATTGGTCACTGGAGCCACTCATCACATTAAAGCACCAATAGAAAGTCTCCCAAGGTGGGAGGGCGGGGCCTCAAGATTAATATATAACTTCAGCTGTCAATATATCTGAATCTGCCGATCATTTCTGACAAGTGGCTTCCATTGAAGGGAACATCTGCGTATGTCTTTGTGAATTGGCATGTTGGTGTCAGGTTTACTCTATGACTGTCATTACCCCGGAGGTGAAACGATTGTTTACGCCGATAGAATGTCAGGAATACAATCATGTTTACACAATGATTTTTCATCAACTTCCAAATTCCCTGTGACAGGTATCTCTGGTTGTATCTGTCATCGGTAATCATCTCTGTACTTAGAATACGGTGAAGATGTTTGTGTTGGTTGTCGGGTTTTCGCAGAATCTGCCAAAATTGGTCTTTCTAAGGCCATCCCCAGCATGTCGAACAATTATTGGTGGGTCTTTTTCTTCCCCCTTCTATGTGCCCCCCTAGTCAGGGGTCAGCCAGAATGACCTTTATAACAGCCAGTTCCAAATACATTTAAAAAGGAAAACATTTTTTATTGCTATCTGTATCTCCATTGAAAGGATTTAACCTCACCTTGTAATGTACTGCACAGTATTCAGAAAGGGCAAACTGGAGTATGTCACATACAACACAGTGTAGGCGGAGGAGCAGAATGGAGAATGTCACATACAGGGCAGTGTATGGAGTGGGGAAGCCACAAGAATGTACATAGAGCACAGCATACTGAATGGCTCAGCCTAGAATATGTCTTGTACATCACAGTGTGCAGGTGGGACAGCCCAGAGTATGTCACATACAGCAAAGTATGGATTGGGGCAGTATGGAGTATGTTCTTATTGGCACAGTGAAGACCAGATTATTTCACAAACTGTACTGCTTACATTTCGGTGCAGCTCGGTGTACGTCACATACAGAACAATGCACGGGTGGGAGATTCTGGAGCAACTCATGTGCTGAATAGTGTATGGAGTGGGGTAGCTCAAAGTCTGTCCCGTACAGCTCAATGTATTGATTGTTGTGGCCTGAAGGATGTTATGCACAGCACATTGTTATGTGGGTGGGTGTTGCTCTTCAAGTGCAACTCCAGGCAAAGTTTTCTTTTATTGGGCAGGGAGGTGAAGGTATAGCACAACTATCAGATTTTTATGGCTGTCTGGGGTCTCACTAATTAGATTTCTCTTCACTTCCAAGTGCAGTGACAGTTAAAATAATATTAAACTCTCAAACGTTTTTTTCTCAATAATGAATCCAGATCAGACAAATGTACATCGTCCAGCAAAATATTTCTTTACAATTGTTCTCAAGCATTTGCAGTCTGAACAGCTCAAACTCTCTCAGCTCAGCTTCCCTGAACTTCCTGTCCAATACAAGATCACAAGGGACAGAGCAGACCTCAGCAGCCGTCCATCTACTAGCTTGAAAAGGGAGGAGGGAGGAGGGAGGTGTGGGGTTGCAGTGTCCATCAACTATCCATCTACTAGCTTATAGAAAGGAGAATGGAGGAGGAAGCATCTTCCTGTCCAAGACTGTTTCTGAACAGCTCCAACTCTCTCAGCTCAGTGTCCCTGAACTTCCTGTCCAGTACAAGATCACAAGGGACAGAGCAGTCTCCAGTAGCTGTGCATCTACTATTACAGAGAAGGGAGTAGGGAGGAAGCAAAAGCAGTGAGGAGGGTAGTGGCTTTCCTTTCCTTTCTTACTAGCACACACAAGGGTGGCTCCGTAGGATCCTTCAAGGGAAAGGAGCCACCCTAAAACAGGATATCAGGACCAGTGTTCAGAGGACGAGCTGATTCTGCAGGAAACTAAAACTTTTGAACATCAGGGAGCAGCATCCATTGTATGTGATTTCATCAGCATTTGAAATAGCTGGAAAACCTTTTGACTTTAATAATACGTGAAGTGAGGAAAAGTATCCAAAGGGGGCGGATACAGACATGAAAAGCTGACCAGGACTCTAGCCTTCCCCTAATCTACTAAAAAAGAGCATTTTATTTATCTCAGTTGGAAATTTGGAAATCTCCCCAACGTGGCTACACAGTATAGAAGGTACCTCGGTTTTACTACTACCTCCATTGCAGCTTGTGCTCCTCTACGTCCAGGCATTGGGCAGGCACCCCTGGTGCTCATACTTCATACTGCAGGTCTAGGGGGAGACACTGACAACACTGCTGCCACTTTGTTGACCCTCCACAGGGCTCGTTCACACCAGATGCAGTGCGTTCCGGCCGGAACGCACTGCATCGCATTGCGGCCGGATTTCTTTTTTGTGGGGCAGGAGGGGGTGTGACGGGCCATTGAGGTGAATGGCACCGTAGCCACGCCCTCCGGCTGCAATGCGATCGCCTGCACGTGATCGCAGGGCACATTGTGCAACAATGCTGCAAGCACTATTTTGATCGCACTGCACCGGACCGGACCACAGGCACATGTGCCTTGCGATCCCGTGTGGGCAACCGCATTGCGGCCGGAGGGCGTGGTTATAGTGCCATTTACTTCAATGGCCCGTTACGTTGCCTGGCAGGGAAGGGGACCTGATCTGTCTCTGCTGTAGCTTCACTTTCACTTACAGGTCTTCTCCTCACCTCCAGCCTGTAACTGGGCAGTAAAAGTGGAAGCAGCACACTGATAAGCTCATCTCTATGTCACTTTGCTCTTTTCTCCCATCAGCATGCTACTGCACTGCAGCACCCTTGCTGCTTGTGCTGCTTCTCTCTCCTACTCTCTGAGCTCTGCTGTACAGTAGACAGCAAGAAGCTGATACCAAGTCATATTCAGGTACTTGCACAGCTTAAGTTTAAAAAAAAGTGTGTTTAATGTTGTATCATTAATTACTGAGCTGTATTACTTTGTGCCTTTTATGTCTACCTGGAGTTCATCTTCAAGCTTAATATGCAATTTGCCCGCAGACAGACTTTAATGCTGTATGGGATGCTAAAGTGAGATTTGTTTTTCTTTTTACTGCTCTTCCTGTGCCGCAGACTTCTCCAGCTGCTGTGGAGAGGAAAACCCTTCTGATATAATGGAACGTTACAAGGTCAATAGCAATCTAAGATGTTACATGTTATTAGTCAGACATATTGAATCAGCTTCTATTAGTGTTCACAGATAATCCAAGAAAGGCGGTTTTTAGAGCTTTATTACAGGGACAATACAGTGTGATTTATCCATGCAGAACAATGGAACAGGTTCACTTCAAGCCATCTCCCTTGCAGCACACACACTCACCTTTTCTTCACTTACCTGCCACTACATTCAGCCACTAGGAGCAGCAGAGGCTTCCCGGCAGTGGGGAAGCTAAACGTCCTATCACCCAGGGGAAAGGGTCAGAGTTGCCCCCTTCACCCAAGAGAGAAGTTCTTCATCCACACACTCAGTGGTGCCCCTCCTAAAGTGGCACCCAGGGGACATGCCACCCCCCCCCACCCCTCCCATCCTCCTCTAGCTTTGGCCCTGCTTCCCAGTGTAAGTTCAAAGTCCCTCTAGATTGGCCTTTCTCAACCAGGGTGCCATCTGCCTTCTTTAGGGGTGCCTTGAAATTTCTGCATAGAGTCATGCCTTTAGGGTGCAGGCAGGCTTCTGATGAGAAAGGGGGGAGACGTCAAGGGGCCCCTGATGTGAAGGGGGAACTTTTTGTGATATGAAGGGGGCCTTGTGATTTGACAGATGTCAAAGGAGGGGCTCCTAATATAAAGGGGAAGTCTTCTGTGAGAGGTGGGATTCTGATTTGAAGGGGGGCTTTGATGTAAAGGGGGCTCCTGATTTGAAGGGAGGACTCTGATGTGAAGGGGGAACTCATCAAACATGTTTTTGCATGGGGTTCCCCCTTAAAATTCATACCAAACCTAACTGGGATAAAGATCTGGTATAGATTTTGGAGGGGCCATACGCTTTTTTTTTTTTCTACATTTAGTTTTTTTACATTTCAGGCTGAGGTGCTTCCAGATTTTGCATACCCTTAAAGGGTGCTGTAACTGAAAAAAGGTTGGGAAATGCTAATGGTTACCCTAGGTTGTAGTCTTAAAGTCTAACTCCCATCACAGCTGTTTTACTTTATTTGGAATCTTTAATACTGACATTAAACCTGTAATGTTTTATCACTCCAGGCACTGTAAGCCCCGCTGAGAGCTGTTGATAAGTAGGGATGAGCCGAACACCCCCTTGCTTGGTTCATATTCGAACATTCGAACCGCCGA
The DNA here is from genome assembly GCF_000935625.1 of Nanorana parkeri. Classification (NCBI taxonomy): domain Eukaryota; kingdom Metazoa; phylum Chordata; class Amphibia; order Anura; family Dicroglossidae; genus Nanorana; species Nanorana parkeri. The sequence goes on along the minus strand of NW_017306442.1, from coordinate 1,049,218 downwards.
AATGTTCGAGCACAAACTCAAACTCAATGCAAGTGTATGGGGGTCGAATTTTCGCCCCCCATTCAGCTGCCGGTACATGTGGCTGCAGCGGCCTGTGTCCCTTCAAATCCCCGCTGTTCTCCCCGCCTGTGTTGGCGGAGGCAGCGGGGACACTGACCGCTGCATTGCTCCGCTGCCCCTGTACCTCTGCTGCTGTCTTCCCCTGGTCCGTCGGCTTCTCCTTTCCCCCGTCCGGCCGCGGCACCTCTGCCCCGCCCCCCTGCCTCCTCTTCATTGCAGGCTGGGAGCCAAATCCAGCCTGTTATTGGATATTGTAAAATGCAATAGCCAATAGCAAGCTGGCTATTGCACCCACCCACTGCCTGCTGTCAATCAGCATGGGGGGACCTGATAGTAAACATTTCTCCTTCAGGCCCCTCCTCCGCTGAGCACTGATTGGGCAAAGTCTTGCACCTGACCTGTGGTCAGGTGCAAGACTTTAACAAATCAGAGCTTCAGTGGGCATTTTGTATTATGGAATGTCCGCGGTAGAACAAACCGCGAACATTCCATTAAGTTCGGCGTTCGGCGAGTGCTCGAACTGCCGATGTTTGATTAAAACTCATGTTCGAATCGAACACTCTGCCCATCCCTATTGATAAGAACAGCTGGAGATGCACTTCAGGCTGCCCGCTAGATCTGAACAGTGTCAATGATTGACACCAGTTCTGGTATTGTGCCTCCCACTGCAGTGGTATTCAAAAAAAATAGTCGCAGCACCATCACTACGCCATATAAGTGGTCCAGTAGAGCAAGGGGGAAGTAGGCATAACACTGCAACTGATGTCTACCATAGACCCCATTCCGATACAGCGGAGAGTCAGAAGTGCAGCTCCAGCTGTCCATATTTCAGGAGGGCTTACAGAGAGCACCTGAAGCAATAAAAACATCACAGGTTTAATATCTGTATTTAAAATAAACCAAAAATAGCTTTGTCTGGAGTTGGGCTTTAACCCCTTCCCATCGGCTGTACGCAGCAGAGTGGTGGGCTATAATGCTGAGCTGCCACATATATGTATACAGCTGGCATTGCAGTACTGCGTTGGCACCCCCAGCACCATGACCCCGCTCCCACCAACATCTCCTTGCTCACTGTTTATGATTGGGGACCAGTAGGATGACCTCCTGACCAGCCAATCACAGTGATAACATGAGCAAAAAGCCCATGTACAGCATGCTGGCAGAAGACAGGCTCTTCCTCCCAGGCTGTGGCTGCTTTCCAAAGGAAACTGTAACACCTTTCACACTTCCTGTCTTCCTGTGCCTGCAATGTATTGAGTCAATTTAAATTGAAAGTTCAATTGGATTTATTAATCTTATTTTTAAACAGGTCAGACCAGACCCATAGACGTGCACAGAGAGAGGAGCAGCACAGTCACCGTGCACAGTACCCAGCAGGAAGGAAAGTAAAGCCGAATACATAATGGACCAAAATATTTCCCAAATATAATCACAAACTATACATAAAAACTATTTTTTATAGATTAATAGACAGTGATACGATTCCCTAATTTATCACAAAAAAAAATACTGTAAAAAGATCCCTACTCTTTTTTGGGGGCGCAGGATGATTTACGTTTTATCTTCGTTTCCTGATGTCTGTACACTAATGGAAATGTAATACGATTATTGATTACTTTAGCCTCTGGATGGAGTCTTTGATGATCATGCTTGGTCATTGGTGATTTTGTTTTGTTAAATAAAGAATTTTGAAAAAAAAAAAAAGATCCTTACTCATTAATAAGCCTTTTTACATCATGTGATAAATCCTTTTTTTCTTTTCTTTGAGAAGTAAACTACTTTCATTTGATGATACAACAGATACCAGTTACTGCAGAGTCTGATGTGAACTTTTTCCATTACAGTGAATTCCCAGCATGCCTTGTGAAAGTCATACATCCTTATCTCCTGTCTAACCTCATGCCAGCCATAAATCCCGTTTCCATTTAGAAGTGTAAGTGGTGTACACCTGCGAACCCCGGGACCAGCTGCTGCTTTATATTTTATTTTTTAGAACCTTTAAACATCTTTGGAATGCAGTTGTCTTGCTAATAATTTGTATTCTGTAATTGGGAGAATTCCCGATTTCAGGTTAAATTTTGTTTTGTTTGTTACATAAAACGCCTCTTGTGCTCTCTTCAACCATCTGCCCATCTAAACCCAACAAACGGGTGCCAAACTTTAAAAAATCCACCAGGAAGGTGCGATGGTTCAGTTTAGACTGAGGTACAGGCGGCATACTGCTAAAAAAATGGCATAGTATTTGAGGTTGAATAAAGATACAGGTCCATCAAGTTCAACCCATTGCGTGTATGTATGTGATTCTGCATGTGCATGCGTGTATACGAGACCCTGTGTGATCTTGTTTTTAAGGGTACCTGTGCCCCTGTATGTTGCTGTCTCTGAGGAAGTTGTCCAAATACTTTTTTAATAATTCAACAGTCTCAGCTGATACCACTGCTTGAGGCAGCGAGTTCCAGACCCTAACCGCTCTAACTGTGAAGAAGCCCCCACGCCCCTTGCAGTTAAATCTTTTCTCCACCAGTTTTAGGTGGTGGCCTCTAGTCCTTGTTATGGAGTTTACAGTAAAAAGTTTATTTGCTGATGTTGCCATCACCATTGAACATCTTGTACATCAAAATCATGTCCCCCCTTAATCTCCTCACTTCCAGCGTGAACATGTTTAAATTCCTGTACTCAGAGCAAGATGTTGGCTTCCATTGAATGCTTCGCCTTGCTAGTTGACTGGCTATCATGCTGATCCAGAAGCTGCCATACTTTCTAAGTCACTGTCCCAAAAGGAATACGCACATGAAGAATTTGGACTTTAGTGACATCAATAACTTATAAATTACAGAAAGCAGAGGCAGTCAGGGAACAAGCATTTTCAGCATACATATTTTTCTCAGTGCTGGCCTGCTTTAAAGCAGTTTTATGCTTTGCCCATGCAGGTCAAAGCAATAAGTTTGCTTTGGTGCCCCTTACCAGCAACATATACACATCTTTTCTTTGCTCCCCTGCCACTAACTTCAGCTGCCAGGACTAAATGGGAATACCTAGTACATCCGGGTATGGGAGCATGTGACTCGGTCCTTTTCCTCTTGTATAACAGTACTGGAACTTGGTGATTGACTGCTCAGGTACAGAGCACTGTCATATTGGGCAGTTCTGTGTAAGCTCTAAGGTGCAAATTGAAGCTTATTTATTACTCACTCTACTTACTTCTGGTAGCCCAACAACGTGACAGGGAAGGATAGTGCTAGGGTTACAGGAAGAGTGACTGTTAGGGTTACCGGAAGGGTAAGAGTAAGCATAACAGAAAGGGTTAGTGTTAGGGTTACAGGGAGGGTTAATGCTGGGGTTATAGGGAGGGCTAGTGTTAGAGTTACAGGAAGAGTGAGTTTAGGGTTAGAAAAAGGGTCAGTGTTAGGGGTTAGGGTTACAGGGAGGGTTAATGATGGGGTTAAATGGAGGGTTAGTGTTATGTTTACAAGTAGAGTGACTGTTAGGGTTACCGGGAGAGTTAGAGTTACAGGAAGAGTGACTGTTAGGGTTACAGGGAGGGCCAGTGTTAGGGTTACAGGTAGGGTTAGTGTTAGGGTTTCAGGAAGAGTGAGTTTAGGGTTAGAGAGAGGATCAAGGTTAGGGTTACAGGGAGGGTTTTTGTTGGTTTACTGAAAGGGTTAGAGTAAGGGTTACAGGGAAGGTTAGTGATGGGGTCACATGGAGGGTTAGTGTTAAGTTTACAAGAAGGGTTACTGGGAGGGTTAGTATTAAGGTGACAGGCATGGTTAGTGTTAGGGTTATGACTGTTAGGGTTACAGAAAGGGTCAGGATTAGTGTTACATGGAGGCTTATTGTTGGGATTTCCGAATTGTTGGTGTTACGGTCTATGTCAACAGGCTTTGGGGTTGTGTTGATAGCATCAGTTTGACATTCAAAATGAATTTACAGATACATTTACCCTTCAGTTGACCTCCTTCTGACTTGCATTTGACCTGCTTCAAAAGGGTTTTGCATACCTCTAGAGGTGTATAGGGATGCAAACAAAAGCTCATTGACACAGGTCTTTAATGTTACAGGCACAGTTACACAGAGGGCTGTGGAGAACCGTGAGATTGAGCATTGTTCTTTGTGCCAGGAGCTTTGCACTGGAAATAACCAAATAACAATTATACTTAAAGCTAATATGTAATGCACTGACATCCTGGGTTTGCTTCCAACTTAGCAGTGCTGCACAATGGCTGGGTCTTACTGTTTGCGAATGTAACTGGTTCTACTGATTAAACATATAATCACTCCTAGTGCCTGAGAGTATATTTTAGTCAACAGTTGATAATTGACAGGATTTCAGTGAAAGCCCAAATACCCACAAGAGGAAAAAAAAATATCGTCCATCCTGTATACATACAAATAACCCAATTATAGTACAGCAAGCATGTATGGAAGAACCACATTCTAAATAACTCTAAACATATCAATGATAGCTCACATTATTTACTTATTGAAAGTGAATACAAAGTATTGAATACAAAATAAACTCACTTTACTTACCACGAAAGTGACAGATGTGTTTCATAAAAGATACAAAGCCCAAGAGGATATATTCAGAAAGGTCCCTCGGCTGTGCACGCGGGGTCTATGTCTCCACTGAACCCTGATCGCATTGAATTGTATTTTGGCTAAAGATTTCACATTACAGAAATTACATTCTGATGAAAGATGAAAGTGATGAAAGAATAAAAACAAAAAAGAATAGAGTAATACAAAAAATTAACTCTCTGCACTTCCTGCTCCTGGTTGAGAACTTTTTGCCTCTCAAAGTCTTTGAGGAAGATTCTGAGTAGATGATATTTACCTGCAACTGAAAGATGCTCTTTAATAAGATCTGAAGACGCCTCTGGGAAATGTATTCAAAGACAAGCTGCTGCTGTGTGTTTTAATACCAGCCTTGGCTGATCCTTGATCCTGTCTATTTATTTTGGTTGAAGATTTCACAACGTCCCAGCTACCCGGAAACCAGAGCCTAATGAAGCATCTGCCAAAATCAAACAAGGCAAGAAAAAAAAAAAGAAAGAAAAAATCTGTAATAAATATTATGTACAAGTGTTCCTGGCAAAAGAAACTCAAGAAAAAAAATTGGCTTCCAAATACGAAAACTTTAAAACAAAACTCTAAGTAAAAATATATGAACAGAAATAAAGAACTTATTAAAAGAAAAAGGCAGATTTTTGCCTCAATTCTCACATTAATCCAATGAAGGTGCTGCAAGTGACACCCCTGGCAGGTGACGTGGGCTCCTCCAAGGAGTGGAGTCCTCACCAGAGTGATGGGCCAGTGACCCCTGTGGCCCCCTGACTACTTTGGTGCAAGTTGACACCACACCATGTAGGGGGTGGGTACAATGAAGAGACAAGATGGTATGGGATTGCACGGTTGGTGTTCAGGTGGAGGTCAAAGAAGGTGGCAAGCTGGAGAGTAGTTAGAGACTGCTGGCAGCAGGTTAACAGGAAAAAGCAAATTGAGTCAGCACCAGGGGCTGGAGACAGGAACTGATTTAGGTGATCTGGGTCAGCAGCAGGTAATCAGAACAACAGCAATCTAAACCAACAGGATAACTGGTACAAAAACAAAGAAAGAAAGGTATTCCAAGCCAGTAAACATGCCCAGAGTCAAGGATGCACTCCAATGCACGCTGAAGAGCACTAACTCACGCATGCCAAAAGGCCATGAGCTTGCGTGCCCGTGACATGCAGCCAATGGACCGAATATGCCATGCTCTGGCTATCATACATGGAGGTAGTTGAACAGCTGTCCACTGCAGTACGTCCTCTCTGCCACTAGATGTTGTCAGTTTTATGGGTTAAAGATGAAACTCTTTAGTTACATATGTGTTTTAGCCTACTTTTTTATCACTTTGGTCAGAAGTATTTAATGTAAAATATGGCATAATGAGGGCAGGAGTATGAAATGTACAGCCAAAGTGTTTATGCTGATGGCTCGGGAGGACGCAATGCATTGTCTGCTGGGCTCAGGAGTACATAATGCACATGGTGCTGGGCTCAGGAGAATATAATGCACAGGGTGCAGGGTTCAGGAGTATATACACAGGTGAAACTCGAATAATTAGAATATCGTGCAAAAGTAATTGCAGTAATTGCTGCAAAAGGGGCCCAAACCAAGTACTGAGTACATATGCATGCTTGTACATTTCAGAGGTCCGATATTGTTCTATGTACAATCCTTGTTTTATTGATTGCATGTAATAATCTACTTTTTTGAGTTTGTGGATTTGGGGTTTTCATGAGCTGTAAGCCATAATCATCACAATTATGACAAATCACGGCTTGAATTATCTTGCTTTGCATGTAATGAGTCTATCTCATATATTAGTTTCACCTTTTAAGTTGCATTAGTGAAATAAATGAACTTTTGCACGATATTCTAATTATTCGAGATTCACCTGTAATGCAGATGATGTAGGGTTCAGGAGTATATAATGCACAGGGGGCAGGGTTCAGCAGTGCATAATACACATGGTGGAGGGTTCAGGAGTGCATAATGCACAACGGTGCTGGGTTCAGGAATGCATAATGCACATGGTGCAGGGTTTCGGAATGTATAATGCACAGGGTGCAGGGTTCAAGAGTGCATAACACACAGGGTGCTGGGTTCAGGAGTACATAACACACAGGGTGCTGGGGTCAGGAGTGTATAATGTACTGGGTGCAGGGCTCAGAAGTGTGTACTGTACAGGATGCTGGGCTGTGGAGGGTGTAATGCATATAATGCAGAGCTCAGAAATGTGCATCACACAGGGTGCAAGACTCAGGAGTTACATATCACACAGGGTGCAAGACTTGGTAGTGTGTAACCACAGAGGGCAGAGTTCAGGAGAGAGTAACACACTGGGTTAAGTGCTTAGAAATGTACCTCACAGGATGCTGGGTTTAGGAGTGTGTAACACATAGAATGAAGAGCTCATAAATGCATATAACACAATGTGCGTGGCTCAGGAGTTCAAATAACACAGGGTGAAGGACTTGGGAGTACGTAATGCACAATATTCAGAGCTCAGAAGTGCATATTACACAGAGAGTAGGGCTTAGGAGTTCATATCACACAGGGTGCTGGGCTCAGGAATGTGTAACGCCCAGAATGCAGATCACACAGACTGCAGAGCTCAGAAATGTGTATTAAACAGAGTGGCATATCGCACAGGGTGCAGGACTCAGGAGTGATTATCGCCCAGTGTGCAGGGGTTCATATCACCCTAGGCATAGGGCGCAGAGGTGCATGATGCACTAGGGCTCTTTAATGCATAACGCACATAATTCAGGCATAGGGGTCCCCTGACAATGTAGCTCCACCACACCATTGCTGCAAAATCACAGATTCCCAGCCGGCTTCTGTATGTAAACAAACCGGCCGGGGATTCTGGGTGACGTCAGTAAACAAATACGGTCATGATGTCCAGTGGGTTACAAATAAGGGAATATCACACTAAGGATGGCTGGATTGGTCCTCAGTAGATCTATTGTTGCTATGAAAAGGTCATTTAAACCAATGAGTAGAAGCATGTTCCCATGTGATGAACGTTTGCCACAAATATGAATTGGATCATACTGCTTTTTCAGTGTATGCCATTCATGAGTAACTGGATGGAACATGACCTCTACTATAATAAGAGCAATTTGTATTAGTAAAATATTTTTGATATAAAAAATTGGTGTTTCCCATTAGTTTGGCTGGACAAGGCACTTTGAGACTTGTAAGTGATTTTTTTTTAACAATAAAGGCTCATTCATATGAGCAGCTGTACTGCAACAATCAGATGTGGCTAAACTCTGCATCTGGATGCAACAACACTCTGTTAGCTGCATACAAACTGCATAATGGTGTATGGCCAGAATCAGCGGCCCTGGACACAAAACAGTTTGCGGCCAGTGCTGGTCAGAAGCCCTGTTTGCATGTAAAAGCTGGCATGAGCGGTTACATGCAAACAGCAGTGGCACCAAACATTTATTTGTACATTGAATGAATTAGCCCGTTCGACTGATGACCGCACCATTTGCATTCAAGATGTGGATGGGGCTAGTTTCTCCTCCAACAAGAATCACACATTCTAACCGACTGCCTGTGTGAATGAGCCCTAAAGGTGCTTTGAATGAGTAGATAAACGCAGTTGCACAATTGTTGAATATTTTTATTTTTAGATAAAGCATTTATCAAATTTGCCTAATCAATTTATGTCTCTGGTAGTCCTTATAAAGTGTAGGGAGAGGATTGTCTCAGCCTGTAAGATTCATTATAATTTTGATGAGCAGAGAAAAGGCGTTGGCTACAGCAGCGTTTCTAAAAGCACCAAATCCAGTAAAGAAATATTACATCATCTTTGCAGTTATGTTTATTGCATAATACATCGTTCCTGCCAATTTTAATGTTTTCTTATTACAAAAAGTACCCATTTCACAATGGATACTCTTGGTACCCCTGCCCCTATCCTGGCATTGCCACACAATTGTATGCCAATTTAATGTACTTTATGCATGTTGTTTACCTGTAAAAGCCTCCTTTGTGTAGACTTCCAAAGGAAACAGGGACAGGAATCAAGTGACATCTCCTCAATGTGGACACGGACACCAATACAATCCTAAAATCCAATATGTCCCCCTGCACTCCTGGCAGCATCTCCGGCCAGAATCACAATAATGGTGCTTGCAGTGATAGTTACGGATGGCGCCGTGCACATCAAACAGCAAATAAACAGGAATCACCAGCACTCAGTGGAAAATATTCAAATGATAAAGTCCACTTAATCGGACAGACTATTTCAGGTATTTATATAGTGCTGACAATTTACACAGCACTTTACATAGTTGCACATTCACATCAGTCCCTGCCCTCAAGGGTCTAACAATCTAAGGTCCCCATCTCACATACATACATACATACATAGAGGGCCGACTTAGGAGGAGGAGGAGCCAATTAACCTACCAGCATGTCTTTAGAGTGTGGGAGGAAACTGGAGTACCCAGAGGAAACCCACGCAGGGAGAACATGCAAACTCCTTGCAGATAGTGACCTGGCCAGGATTCGAACCTAACCACTACACCACTGTGCTGCCTATGATGATTAGAATACATGTTGCAATAATTAAACCGACGTTTCGGTGGCCACGCAGGGACCCTTCATCAGGGAAACTTTATTGTGTGAATATTTTCCACTGAGTGCTGGTGATTCCTGTTTATTTCTAAGTCTTTCCCAGTCCATCAAAAACGAAAAAGCAATATAAAACAGACATCTATGAAAATTGTTTATTTAAAGTGATATTAAAGTCAAAAGGTCTTGGACCTTTTCAAATGCTGACTAAATCACCTACAATGGATGCTACCTCTTGATGTTTTAACTTCCTGCAGAATCAGCTGGTCCCTTGGGCACTGGCCCTGTTATCCTGTTTTAGGGTGGCTCTTTTCCCTTGCAGGATCCTATGGAGCCACTCTTTGTGTGTGCTAGTAAACTGTGTGTGTCTCCACAAATACACAACAAGCCATGCTGCTCCCTTGCTCCCTTCTCCTTCCTCCCTTCTCCAAGCTAGTAGATGGACATTTGGATTGAGACTTCTCTGTTCCTTTTGATCTTGTACTGGACAGGATGTTAAGAGAAGTCAAACACGGAGAGTTGGAACTGTTCTAAAACATGAAGGGTGTAAGTGCTTGGGCAAACATGTACAGGATAGGCTCAAACTTGCGCAAGCTCCCACCACCTGGGACCTACTGTTCAATTTTGTACTAATGTACTGATATGTCCTTTGAGCTGTAGATGGCGCTGTAGTGCAATGCTAGTCTCTGTGTGCATGCTTGTCTATGAAACACATGAAGTTCTTTTTAAGAAATATGTTGCTGGGCAATGTATATTTCTTTGATCTGGATTCATTATTGGAATAATGTTTGAGAGTTTAATACTGATTTAATTATGTCCAGCCACTTTGTGATTTTATACACGGCCAGCAGGGTGACACCACTCTCTCTGTTATAGTTATGGAATTACTTTACTTATCGGGTACCATATGAATTGAGATCCGGGAACAGTCACTAAATATTGAAATTTATTATTAAGAGCAGACAGCTAGTCCAAAACATACATATGTTTGTTAAGGGGCCCCAGCGATATATAGAAAATGACCAAAGTAATTAATAACAATAAATCATAATAACTCTTCCATTGCGCTCTTTACAGACAGAAAATCCCACATGCACAGATAAAATAAAATGTTATATTATGAAGAATAAAGTCTGGTTGTATTTAGGTCGTTTGTAAATCTTCAACGCAAACTTGGCTGGGAAAAATTTGCAGTGTAGAGTCTAGATTGTTATTCAACGGCAAACATGGTTATAAATCTGGAATACTCGCTGTAAAGTTCCAGATATAGTATCTTAACAGGTGTGAAAGATGAACGCTCGTAAAGTAGATAATCCTTCAAACTTGCATCTGTTAATACAATATTGAATAGGACCGCGTCAGCCATGACATGCACAATATTCCTCAGATTGCAAGGCTTGCAAATATTTCAGAAAGATAATATACAGTGAATCAATCTGGTTTTCCTCATGGGATGCACAGGTGTCTGCGAACTCCATATAGTAATCACACCGTGATACCCCTCTTCATGTAATAATGCCAGAGATCCCAGCAATTTGAACGATGATGTCCCTTTTCTGCAGTTTATAGGAGCCGAGTTTGTTGAATAGAGTATATGGATATTTGCATACTGTCATATAGGTGTCACGATAAGGGCACACGGTTCATAAATGAACAGATATCTCACCAACATCCTAATAGATTGATTTGGAAGTCTCTGAGAAATAGAGGAAAGCTTGGTGGCAACTTACGGCCTCATGGAGACCACTAGAAGGAGTGCATCAGAGTCACTGGCTACTACAAAGGAGCACCACATGCCCTGACATGTTTCGCCTTGGGTCATGGCTGCAAGGATCATCAATGTCTGGTCTTCAAACATCCAATGTTCCAACTGGACATTGTATGTGTTCCAGCTTAAAATGTAACACAATTTAACAAACTTTATATTAGTCTGTGCAACCAGAACCGGCAAAACACAAGTATTACCTTGTGGTGTTTAGGTGGATCTCACCAACATCCAAATGGATTGATCTGGAAGTCTCTGTGAAATAGAGGACAGCTTTGTGGCAACTCGCAACCTCATAGGGACCACTGGAAGAAGCACATCAGGGTCTCTGGGTACCCAAAAAAGCACCATGTACTCTGACATGTTTCGCCTTGGGTCATGGTTGCATGGATTATCAACGTCTGGTATTAAAAAGCCCGTTGTTCCAACTGGACATTGTGTGTGTTCCAGCTTGGAATGTAGTACTTTTTAAACAAACTTTATATCAGTCTGTGTGACCAGAACAGACAACTTATAAGTATCACCTTGTGGTATTTAGGTGGATCTCACCAACATCCAAATGGATTAATCTGGAAGTCTCTGTGAAATAGAAGAAAGCTTGGTGGCAACTCATTTCCTCATGGAGAACATGGGAAGGAGCACATGAGAGTCACTGGGTACCCCAAAGAAGCACCACCTGCCATGGTATGTTTCGCCTTGGGTTATGGTTGCAAGGATCGTCAACCTCTGGTCTTCAAAAGCCCGTTATTCCAACTAGAGGTTGTATGCGTTCCAGCTTGGAAAGTAGCGCCATTTAACAAACGTTATACATAATAGACAAAGTGTATAATAATCCTAAACATTTTTTTTTTAAATATTGCATTGACTTTATCAAATAAATGTCCTCCTATTGAGGGTTAATATCTTCCTGGAACTCAGTTTTAATACAGAGTGCTCTCTCACGGTTTCCTTCATCCTACTAATGGTATGTCCTGCAGTAGTCGCAGTGTCTCCAGCCTTCTGAACATGGTATGGAAGATACAATTATCTGCCTGCCTGACATACCTTTCACCGATTTTATCTGTTTGGCAGAGAAATACAAAGAAGCATTGGCGGGAACGGCAGATACTTGGGAACGCTGCCAATCTGATTGCTGCATGGATTATGTCTGAATGGGTTATACAATGCGGCACTTGAGATAAAACACGTTTCTCTTTCAGGTCTGTTTGTTAAATCCATCAACGCCCATTCATTCTGCTCTTCAGTGAAAGGTATCCCATCAGCCGGAGCAATACAGGTGTCTGATTAGATGTTTCTTCATGTGTAAGCTCGTCCTTCTAGCACTCTACACCTGTAACTCATTTGCTCAACATCCTTTATTTCTCCAGTTACATTTAATCACACCCCCTCATCCTTCTTAATATCCTCCTCCTCTCCTGTCTACTTTTATTAATTTACAGTCATGTGTAGTGCAATTAAGTGCGAGAGAGCGAGAGAGCGAGAGAGAGAGAGCGAGAGAGAAGCAGTGCATCTTACATTTTAAGTACCTGAATGTGACTTCTTATCAGCCTCTTGCAGCCATGTACAGCAGGGCTGGAGTGCAGGAGGGAGAAGCAGCACAAGGAGCCGATCAATTCAAGTGCTGACAGAAGGAATGCTAATAGGAGGAGAGAGCAGGGTGACAGAGAGATGAGCTCATCACTGTGCTGCTTCACCTTTCACTAACCAGTCAAGGGACTCAAGTGATACTCTAACTGACACTGACTACTCAAGTGACACTCTTTTTATTCATTCATTAGCTGCTACAAAAAGGGTTATGAAAAGAGGTGAGGGGAGGGGCAGAGGAGCAGGGCCAGTACAGACGGTAATAAGACACTTCCAGAAAATGAGGGGGGTTATGATGTGCAAGGAGGGAGGGGGACTGTGGCTGTGCTAGGGAATTGAAGGAGAACTATGAGGTAAGTGATTTTACACTCATCCTCATAGTTAGAGCCGACGTGTGACATTGAAACTGTCACACGTCGGCTCAATAGATCGGGAAGTGAGTGAATACATACCATCGATCGCTTACTTCCTGATCATAATAATAACAAATGGGGAAAGGAGAAGCGCCTCTCCACGAGGAGTGTAGCTTTCTCTTAATGGGTCCAGTCAGCATTGATTTAGCCAAAGAGGAGTGAACAGATAGTGTATTATTAATTCTCACAAAAATTTGTTACATTATCATTACCTGTTTGATTATTATAGACAGCTCCTATTTTGGGATTCCGTATTTTCGGGGAACTTTGCTTATTATATACTTCCTGATCATCTCCCTGCATAGAGCGGTGACTGTCAGTGACGGCTCCCCGCAGGGATTCTCCCCCTCCCATCTCCGATCCTCCACGCTGACTGGAAAAAAGGACAGGGGAGGGGGCGGGCACAGCTGGCTCTGCCTCTAGATAGGCAAAGCCCACTGCCAAGCAGCCAGCTGGGTGGATCTCAACAGTATTGTCAGGATCCGTCCCGGCTGCGTGCTCTCAATATATAGCGCGCTATATACTCAGCTTTGGGTCAACGGAGGAGGTTAGTATATGTCCTCCCGTGACCCTAAAGAGAGCTATGGGATAAAATGGTTCTCTGTTAACTTTTTCTGGAGCTGCCATTTGTTCAAAGTCACATTATAAATGAACACAAACTCTCGTATGGAAAAGAAAAAACACTGCAAGTAAGCATTTAAAAAAAAATGTATATTTATTTTTTATCATTTTTTTTGCATTTTCCTGCTGTTTTTTTTAAGTTGTAGACAGGGTCTCTTTAAGGTTAACTAAACAGCTCAGCTTTCAAAAAGCTGCCATAGCCGTGTTCAGGAATATCTCCTTTGAGCTTTTTCTTTGCAGTGCACACTGTACTTTCTAATCAGAAAGCCCAGCACTTTCCACCAAGAAAGACAAGAAGTTGGTGTGGTGCCATTCATTTTAAATGGCACCCCCGCGCACCTTCCGGGGGATGTGCATTGTAGAGCAGTGCAGTGAAATAATGTGCAGTGCGTTGTCAATAAATAGCGCACGCACTATTTTGTTTGCAAGCGCACCTTACTGCAACGTGCATTAGGACATTGCCTTGCTTTGCACTGCAACAGACATCCATTGGCAGGTTAATTGGGGTCCTATTCAGAAAGAATGTCGCCGCACCAACACAATGCAATAACGTGTGGTGCTATATTTGGATATAAATTAACTTTATTCACCCGCCAACTTATAGTCCTGGGACTTCTTTTAGTCCGGATCTTCTTTACACAAGACTCTCACTGTCTGTGTTCGATTTTTCATTCAGGCCTCATTCACATGAGAAAAGGCCGGGATGTACAGCTTCGTGCACGGCCGTACCGGGCAGCTCCCGTGAAGGACAGGGGCGGCGTGTGATTAGTACTCAGCCCCTGTCCTTCTCTATGGCAGTACGCGGCTGTACGCCGGCCTATGCTCACCCCAAGTGCAGGTCCGTATGGCTGTCAGCGCACCCGTACGAACATGCAGGGCGGATGAGCGTAGGGCAGCGTACGGCCGCATAGTCCCATAGAGAAGGACAGGGGCTGCGTACTAATCGCACGCAGCACCTGTCCTTCCTGGGAGCTGCCCTGTACGTACCGGCAGTAGACCTTAAAGTCCCATTGAAGTTCCAGTTTAAATGAGCTAAATGTATTCCAGGTGTGCAAGCAAGAGGTGTGTAAAGTCCAAGGCCGTCTGCACACACATTTTATTTTCTCTTGATTCCCCCATCTACACTAAACAGCGAGAATGGAGGAATTTCCCCTATTGTATTCTAACAGCGGGCGCCCATGGCTGTCAGAATACCCCAACAGTGACTGCAGCTGATTGGCTACTGATACACATTACTTATACATGCATATAATTATTCATTAATATACATAACTTCAGAGAATACACAGGCTTAGTTAAAGAATAAGTGCAATTTCTAAAGAACCTTGTATATGGAAACCCAATCACTAAAATCTCATACAAGCTTTAACATGCTAATGTAATTTCAAAAGTCATTTTCAATATAATTTTTTTTTATCTGCAGCTATCATTAAAATAATACCTGGTAATCTCGCCTTTTCTGCATCTTTGTGTACGTATTTACTGGGCTGTGCAAAACTAAAAATTTTAGGGCTCATGCCATTAGCGCAGTGTTTAATATTGATTGAGACCTGGGCAAACATTTTCTTGGGCCCCCCGCCCCTACCCACCATGCCCCCGTCCTGCCCCGTAGATAGGAGGAGATGTCAGAGGGAGATGTGACCCTGCGTGACGTCATACGGTCATGCTACACAGTGTATGGTGATGCAACAAGTAATAGCGATCTCATAGTAAACAGCATGGTGCCGTGTATATCTTTTGCAGGCTCAAGGTGCAGCTGTTTTGGGCCCCACAACAATGACTGGGCCTGGGGCAACTGCCCCTTTTGCCCCGTGTTAAAGACAGCCCTGGCTGCCAATGAATCGATTGTTTATAAGGATGAACCTAGCAGTTTTTTTTTCTTTTATCATAGAGGTGCACTTGTTCTTTAACAAAACAAAAACAAATCCATGGGATTGTAGAACCCCACCGCACCCACAACCTATAAATACATTAAAATATATGACAGAATAAATAAAAACTATACAAACGATATGAGTGGAAAATATTGGCCGCGGCCCTTTATTGGGGTTAAAAGCAAAATATAAATTCTTTATTTAAATTCAACAACACTAATATATAAACGAATTAACTTTTAAAACCAGTTAACATAAAGTAGCTCAGTCACCCAGACTCGAGCCATACTCATCACCAGTCCAATATAACATTAACACTGTCCACCCACATATGTGGGCGACAATACCCCCAAAAAGGATAGCCGCGACAAGGGAGGGAGGGGGGGGCAAGTTGTGTTGCAGACGATCACTGCTGAAGAGAGCTTCTGACCGTAAACATTTAAAGGTGAGTCCCACAACTGATTGGTTGTTTACTTTTCCCTCCAAAACTTAGGTAACTAATCACGACCACCTTATTTCCAAAGATCTTCCTAGCGACAGCCATCTCCAGGCAGAATTGACATGACACTATTAAGGGCACCTGGAAACAGACAAATGGGAAACCAGAAACAGCCCAACGGAAAATTCCAGAAGACTGTACCTTATCGTGACTAAAACTATTGTTGGATTAAAATAATAATTTAATTGAATTAAGTGGGTGCAGGGGATGACACAATCCCATGGGGCCACTTCATTATATTTGTGGCCCTGACATTGTCATTGTGCAACATGTATAACCCATAGCAGCCAACCAGGTTTCAGATCAGGTCAAAGCTGGTACAGGCAGTCCCCGAGTTACCAAAATCCGACTTACATACGACTCCTACTTACAAACGGAGGCTATTACTGTACAGCAGGGGTAGTTGTAATGCTACCGCGCTCTTGCTGACGAGGAGTGCCCGCCTTTTTGGGTCTGGTTTGTAGTACTGTACGTACATTACAGGAAGTTGGCTCTTGTTAGACGTGCAGACGAGGGGTGTCCGCCTCTTCTTCTGGGTCACTGTATCCTCATTAGAAAGATTTAATCTCACTTCCTGTCCTTGAGAGGAAATTTACCCCTAGGAATGGAAAATTCACTCCTGAAAGGTGTCTCCACTGAAGCTTATTCACCAATGCTTGTTTCCACGACAACCAAACATTTTCAAAATACAATTGTCACATGGACAGATAGTGAGGTGAAATCTTCTGAACTGAGGTACACACAGCAAAACAAACTTTACATGGGGTTAACACTTCCCTATGCTATCCAAAACAAACAAATAATTGGGGGGCTGGAGTTACACTTAAAAAATGTACCTGTTCCAACTTACATACAAATTCAAACCTACAGTCCCTATCTTGTTTGTAACCCGAGGACTGCCTGTATATGGTTGGCTGCAAAACTTTGCATGTCATCAATGTTTTTTGCACTGCTTTACTAAATAGCATGAGAGTGCTATATGGACAGTCGCGGCTTTATCTGTAGGTACAAGCTTTCCTTTGACCCTGAAATCGGCCATTGGGTGACGGAATCATTTGTATCCTTAGCTTTGTTATTTGGGTTCCGTTAACGTTTGGCTTTCCTTTCCCAGCCTTGCCGGATTCTGGTGATCCTTTGGTCGATGCATGGAATGATGAGGATGAATTTCATCGCCAGCACAGCACACGGGACAATCAACGAGATGACAAAGGCTGGGGGGAGATACCACCGATAGAACGCGCCGTAGATGAACCTGTCTCCGCCGTAGACCAGTGTGTGCGCCGTGCACAGCAACAGGGTCAGGTACCCCAGTTTTGACTGGAGGAATGATAAAAAGAAGACAATTAGAAAATCTATAAAGGAAATCAAAGAAGAAATGACAGTTGTGAGACGTAGGATATAACAGGAAACTGCAATCTGGATTTGATGTATGTAAAATCTAGATTAAAGCTGAACTCCAGGCAAAAAGCTAAATCCATGAAATAAATACATAGAAGGGAGCCTTTTCCCTGCCAAAGGGTTTGTATTTCTGGCTATCCAGCTCTGAAATGTACACAACTCTGCCATACAGTATGACCTTGTCTGGCAGAGATTCGATTTTCTCTGCTGCAGTTATGTAGCACTGACAGGTATTGTCCCTCCACTAGCCTGTGACAGAAAAAACAACAGACTGATACATATGATCATCTCTCTTTCACTTTGCTCTCTCCCACTATCAGTACGCTCCTTGTTTTCCCAGCCCTCCCCCCCCCCCCCCATTTTCCAGTCTGAGTGCTGCTGTACAGGGGATTGCAAGAGGACGAGGCTAAATAGTTTTTACCTTTTCTCATTCTCTATTACATCTTAATGCTGCTGCAGCCTCTTTACAGCCTGTCACTGTCCACATGCATTACAGTGCATGTGGACAAGGGCAGGCTGTATAGAGGCTGCAGCTTTAAAAAGGCCATGTTCAATTAAAAAGGTGTGAAAAAAAACATTGCAACCAGCAACAATTAGGAAATATGAGTGTGCTGCTAAACACCAGCAGGCTCCTTGGACTTATCACTCGGCTGTAGATCCTCAAATCATCTCTGAATTGGTGCTGACACTGTCCTTCCTTCTGGAGGGTGACTACTTTTGTTCCCCATGGTCCCTGTGTGTGTTGTAATGTAGTCACCGCTCCAAGCTCGCTCCTGGGATGGACTACAATATCAGTACAAATTAGTAAACTAAACATGAGATTGTAGTCCATCACAAGAGTGAGCTTGGAGCGGTGGCTACTTTACAACAAACACAGGAACCATGGGGAACAAAAGTATGCTCCTTAATAATTATAGCTGGCGCCAAACTTTTAAGGTTTTCTATGGCTGCTGTCAGTGGAGCTGGCTCCCAAAACAAAATCCAGCTGACTCCTGCATTGGACGGACTGCCCCCTGAATTCAGAATTAATTTGTCGGCCCCCGGTACTATACTGTCAGTTCAATTTATTAGAGGGGGTTCACAAGGTTATAAATGTTGCTGCTGTGTGGATTGCTTGTTATTCTATTGCCAGAAAAGGAGGTTGAAGTGTTAACTGGTTGTATTAGTGATTCCAAAAAGACGCAGCAGAAACTCAAGAGTTCCAGAAGAATCTATTTTAAAATGTTATTGTACTTTTTAATTAGGTTGAAGTTCCTAATTGAATTAAAAAATGCTGCATCATTTGTTACACAATATTCTTTTGAGACTACACCGAGATAAAGAGCAGGGGACCGACACAAACGTATCTTTTCTCAAGTACCATTTAAGGATTTTTTATAGTCCCTTTAAAAGGAAATCTTAAACAAAATGGGCAATAATATTTTTCTATGTAATGTATATTTTTCTTTTGTATTTTCTATGCACTCTATGTAAACAGGGTGATGGTGGATTACCTGCATCTGTAAAAAGTATTTGGCAGATAAATAGCTCTGATATAATCCACTTGTGAATTTAACTGTTTGTCTGGAGTTCAGCTTTAACCAAACCATAAACTTACAGGGTTATTCACGAAGAAGCCGAAGAAGCAGCTGTCTTCGGCCCCCGGAGCCCTTCGGTTTAGTCGAACCGAAGGGCTGCTGTACGGGCTATTCACAATAGCCCGTAGAGCAGCTGAAGGCGGCCGAGAGGCTCAGCCGAGCTGAAGGCACATGCTTCGGCTCGACTGAGCCGAAGTGACAGCCGAAGCAGGGCGAATGTCCGTTCCCCTACCTCGAAGATGACAGCTGGGCGGAGCCTCAAGGGATTCTCCTTTTGAGTTACACCTAAAAACTAAAGCCCCAATGTTACCAATAAAAACTATTTTCCTTGATCTGTGGCGCATCCATTTTTTTGTTCTAAAAGAAAAGTAAACTTGTAACTTTGGCATGGGGGACAATCCATTGTTACCAGGACGGGAAGTGAATCCTTTCCCACTCTGTCCACTTTGACTGGATGTTTAAATGTATCAAAAATAAT
Organism: Nanorana parkeri; assembly: GCF_000935625.1. NCBI lineage: Eukaryota > Metazoa > Chordata > Amphibia > Anura > Dicroglossidae > Nanorana > Nanorana parkeri. The sequence continues at coordinate 1,029,808 of NW_017306442.1, read as the reverse complement.
TTCTATATATA
>NW_017306442.1:1024005-1029611 GCF_000935625.1 Nanorana parkeri | reverse complement strand
AGGAAGTGACGTATAATATATACTCACCTGTACAAAGCGGAATTCCCGCCAGTTAACGGCATTGCTGACCGAAGGCAGTGAAGTGATGCCCAGTAAAACATAAAAGAAGAATCCCAGTATACCCAGTGCCACATAGGAGTCAGAGAGCCAGGCATAGTAGTTCAGAAACGGGTACGTGGTATTGGATTTAATCTGCAAAACAAACACAAAGTAGCTTTTTTTCAGTTATCTCTATGAATAACACTAAACTGTGTTTATATTAGAATACAAAGTTCCCACAGATGAGCCATCGCTGGGCCCCTGTGTCTTCACTATTTGTCCAGTACGATATATCATTTTAAGCCTCTTTGGAGCTTCCTATTTATATTTTGCTGTTATTTATTTACTGTGAGCTGAGACTGTAGCTGAGTTTATTTTCCTAGGTTCTAATTCATTTTAAAAGGTATTCTAAGCCAACTGTAAATAATCAGGGATTTTCAAATTAGGCGCAGTAATAACACGGCATCCTGCTTTACTCAGATATCCACTGCAGACCAAGAACCACATTTATTCGAAGGTTCATTTTAAAATCCAGAAAAAGGAATTAAATGTGAAAATGTTCATAAGACGTTGAAAAAAAAGAAAACAAGAAGAAAACTCATCTGTTACTTTAAAGTGTATGGAAACCCTAACGATGAACTTCTCCTATTTGCTCCCTTTTGCTCTGTTTAATATGCCGTTGAAAGCTTTTGTTATATCTGTGCAAAAAAAGCTGTTGATCCCGCCAGAAATCTTGTGAGCGGATCTCTTCCTCTGAACTTTGACTGTGCTGCATCAGTTACATTGCACCCAGCTATCCATGTGGAATACAGAACACTTCTCCACTTTGTTAAGGAGAAGGGTGACAATGCTGCTGCTTCATACACCAGATTCAAACTTACCACCAGACCCACCAGCAGACCCAACAGTCTCACTATCAGACGCACCAGACTTACCACCAGACCCACCAGCAGACCCAACAGTCTCACCATCAGATGCACCAGACTTACCAACAGACCGACCAGACTCACCACCACATTCACCAGACTCACCACCAGATCTACCAGACTTACTACCAGACCCACCACCAGACCTACCATACTCACCAGCAGATCCACCATACTCACTGCCAGACCCACCAGACTCACATCCGACCCACCAGACTCACCAGCAGACCCACCAGACACACCAGCAGACCCACCAGACTCACCACCAGACCGACCAGACTCACCACCAGACCGACCAGACTCACCACCACATGCACCAGACTCACCACCAGATCTACCAGACTCACCTGCAGATCCACCAGACTTACCACCAGACCCACCACCAGACCTACCAGACTCACTAGCAGATCTATAGCAGATCTATCCAGACTCACCAGTAGACCCACCAGACTCACCAGCAGACCCACCAGACTCACCACCCAACCCACCAGACTTGCCATCTAACCCACCAGACCCACCAACAGACCCAACAGACTTACCAACAGATCCACCAGACTCACCAACAGACCCAACAGACTCACCACCAGACCCGCCAGACTCAGAAATAGCAATGAAAAACTGGTAGAGGTTCTATCTCTTCCGTGAAGAGAAATGTCTTGGTTATAGATACACTTTATTTTTTCCATTGGTTCTTCTGCAATATTGTTAGTTGAATTCAAAGTAGTATTAAACTCTCAGACTTTTTTCCACATTACCCAGCAGAAGTATTTATATAAATTTTTTTCCAGTCATTCACAGTCATCATTTTTCCAAGCAGCTCCAACTCTCTCAGCTTGGGTTGCCTGAACTTCTAGTCCAGTACAATATCAAAAGGTAAAGCAAAGTTTCCAGGAACTGTCTATCTACTAGCTTGGAGAAGAGCGGAGAGGGGAGGTAGGTGTCGGGAGCAGGGAGATTGGCTTGCCTTGCTGTGTCTATATATTTGTGGAGACACACACAGCTTACTAGCAAATGCAAGGGTGGCTCCATAGGATCCTACAAAGTAAAGAAGCCACCCTAAACCAGGATATCAAGGCTGATGCTCAAGGGACCAGCTGATTCTGCAGGAAACTAAAACTTTTAAACATCAAGGATCGGCATCCATTGTAAGTGATTTCATCAGCATTTAAAATAGCTTAAAAAAACCTTCTGACTTTAGTAACACTTTAATGTTTCTGATGATAAAAGGATTACCTGTGTCTTTATGTAATATTCCACCCACCATCTTACATAGTAACGTATGGGCATCACCAGTGTGTAGATGGCATGTAGAAAGGCATAGGCCAATGCTACCAGCCCAAGCTGTTTCCGGCAGAGCATCCATTTGTCCAGCCAGTCTGGAAACCGGGTGTATTTGGTGCCTTTATAGAGCTGGATGATGGCTGCGAAGATTCCTGGGAGATACACTAAGGCCAGCAGTATGAGAGACACGATGGGGAACACTCGGTTGGCAATACTAATCATGATGAGGTAGGAAGTGTCCTCCTTGCTCGTGACCAAGGGATTTAGCACTTCAAAGACGAGACAATAGAGGAAGACCAATATGGTGAATCCAGCGCAAATATAGCAGGGAAGTCTCCACATTGGGAATAACTGAAGTGGGTAATTCTCAATCTCTTTGGCTGCCAGCAGAGATCCATGATCCAATGGTGTTAGTCCAAGAGATCGAACAATCTCCATAACCGATTCCTTTGCTTTCGCATCATCTCCACATAGGAAAACCTGTTCAGTTATAAAGGGGAGTTTGAAAGTTTCATTATTAAGCAATGGTAAAACAGTAAAAACAATGTTAAAATGAAAACATAGGGGTCTATTTATCAACAATTCACAGAGCCATTCGTCCTGTAAATCATGCGATCTGTGCAAATAGAGTCAAAAACTAACGCTGTTAGAATATTTTAAATTCCAGCCGAATATAATGCAATGTAATACCGCATTATGGCCCCTAGATGGAGCTGAGGAGCATGGGAAATAAGTATCCTCTAGTGGCCATAATGATGTATTACAGTACAAGAACATTCATTTTTGCCCTTAATTTGCACAGAAATGAAAAGTTCAACAAGATTTACAGGGCGAATGGCTCTGAGAATTGATTTCAATACTACCATGATTATTCTTATTTTTATTGTTATTTTTTTATTATTATTTTTATTATTATTAATATTAATGTTGTTTTTAATATTCTGCCTTGATGTCATATTTTTTCCGACTCCAGAAATACTGGGGATGCACTGGGGGCCCCAGCGTGCATTTTGGATTGCTGGGCCTCCAGTGCGTCCCTGCACCTTTTGAGGAGGAGTAAGCTACCTCCAGGTACACCTGCAATTAATTTATGGACTGCATTAATATGCTCCAACATGGAGACTCTAGATAGAGTTATGACCACACTTCACAGAGGAGCCTTGACGGGGCAGTGTGGCTTCTACATATTTTACTACAGGCTATCCCCCCTTCAGTCTATCATGTATGCAGCTGCTAGACTCATCCACTTGACCAACCGCTCTGTGTCTGCAACCCCCCTCTGTCAATCCCCTACACTGAATTTCAAAATATTAACAATCACTTACAAAGCCATCCACAACTCCCCCCGGCTATATCTCAGACCTTGTCTCAAAATATCACGCTAACCGTCCACTCCGCTCTTCCCAAGACCTCCTGCTTTCCAGCTCCCATGTCCACTCCTCCCATACTCGCCTCCAAGACTTCTCTAGAGTCTCTCCCATCCTCTGGAACTCTGTACCCCAACCTGTCCGTCTATCTCCCACCTTGACTACCATTAGGCGTTCCCTAAAGACTCATCTCTTCAGGGAAGCCTATCCCACCTCAACCTAACCACTGAACCATCACGTTCTCAAACAATTCATCCCCACACAGCTCCCTCCTCATGTATCAATTCCCCCTCCCTTTTAGATTGTAAGCCGTCACGGGCGAGGCCCTCCTTACCATCTTGTCTTGAATTGTATTGTGATTGTAATGTCTTCCTTATATTGTAAAGCGCTGCACAAACTGTTGGCGCTATATAAATCCTGTATAATAATAATTTTTGGCAAAAGGTTTGTGCAACTAAAACCTCTGTTTTTAATGCATACTTTTAGACAGGGTAAATTGTTTTGTTGCAGGCTAGCTGGCAAGTGTGCTGGGGACTTTTTTTGAGTTTGATATTAGGAAATTGCCTAGGCTTAAGACTCATTTTTTGTTTTGTTTTCACTGCTGGAGGTTTCTGCTACCAGAAATCACTGCAGCAGGAAAGTACCATATTGATTTGCAAAGCAAGGCAGTAAGTGAGTTCAATATTCCCAATTGTCCACTGTGACAAACTACCTATAGAGACACGGCCCTGGGAGTATAAAACATAAAACAAAGCCTGTATCTCTTACCTGTCTGCTGGCATCTAAGGTTCCTGATTGCAGAGCCCAGGCAGACACTGTATTAAATGCTTTGACCACTTTAGCACCTGGTACCAGACCGGCAAGGTGCTCAGCATTGGATTGTGGATATTGGTTAATTTTCAAGTTGTTACTAACATCCACTAAGACTTTGCCCCTAAGGATGTCAGAAAGTGGCGTCAGAAAGTCGTAGTGCTCCCTGTGAATGGCTATGATAATGATGGAAGACTTCACTGTGGCCTCGGCGTGGCTGAGAACCTCGGCTCCTCTTGGAATGAGGTTGGAGGAATTGGGGTTTCGGCTCCCGAAGATGACCACATAACCGCACTGGAGTAACTTATACCCCAGAGATCGCCCAAAATCTCCAGTGCCAAATATACAAACAGTTCCACGTTTTGTTGTGTCTTGGTTCACTTGAAGAGGGATGTTGTTGGAGGACTCCTCCATCTCCTGAAAAACAAAGGCGCAGGTTGGTTGGTGGTGATATGTGGATATGGCAGCTCAGTTTGCAATTTTATTCCAATTACCAATTTAACAAGAATTGCAGAAACTTTCACATATTTCAAATCTGCTTTTTAGGGCTGGTCACACCATAGGCAGATCACTAAATGCACAATACCATGCATTTGTCATTGCAATGTAACGCACTGTATTGCGGTACCTCACGTTGTGCTGTGCTGCTGGGAGGTACCATTCAAATGAATGGCAATGCGACGCACCAGCGCACGGTACCGCACGACATGCATTTAGTGCACTGCTTATGGTGTGAACTGACCCTTAAAGTGTAATTTTAGGCAAACAGCTAAATATAAAGTTAATAAATATAAATATAAGATAACTATTAGTGATGTACTCAGACTGATACTAGTATCGGTGCCGATGCTGAGTATTTAGGCGAGTACTCATACTCACCCAAATGCTCCCATGCCTAGCCCGATACTTCCGGTATCAGAAAGCCGGGCAGCGAGTCATTACACGCTGCCCAGCTTCCTGATTGGTTGGGAAGCCGGCTACATGCTCCCTAGTCACCTAGCGATGAGAAGCATGGGGATGTCTTCGCTGCCAATGGGGAAGCCGGGTAGCGAGTCATTACACGCCACCTGGCTTCCGTAATGGGACTTCCAGTATCACTATTCATATCGGCAAGTACCCAAAAAAAAATATCAGAAAAAATTAACGAAAAAATTGTATTGGCGCATCCATAATATATATATAT
>NW_017306442.1:1019429-1023960 GCF_000935625.1 Nanorana parkeri | reverse complement strand
TATATATTCTAAGTTTACAATTACTGCATTGCCTGTATGTACCTAGCACTAGGTAGCAATTGTTACTTTAGCATGTTTCCTCCTCCTTATGCCGAGCTTCCACCTGTACGCCTCATGATGAATAGCAGAAATGATTCTTGAACCAGGAGCTGCACGATTCTCATTGTGCTGGTTTGTTGCTGGTTACTCTGACCTCGCTATTCACATACCATAACGGAACAGTCTGACAGCAAACTGACAATTTATATACAGGTCAGGTTATACAGCTGTCCTCGTTTCTCTGTTCAAGAGTTGAGATCTTGTAGGAAACTCCATCACAAAAATAAATGCCAGAATAAAAGGTTTACCTGCAAAGACAGAACTTCTTTTTTTTTTCTTTATACTTCTGCCTACACTGCCAAATGGCGCTCCAGTGAAGAGAAATCATCTCTCACAGTCTGTACAGAATTTGACACTTCTAGGAATGTCGATCAGGTGTCTCCTGCTGCACTCAATGTCTACTCCAGCCGATTCCCTACATCACTACTGAGCTGTATGGTGGAAAGGAAGCTGCAGCGGCAGTGCAAGGATCTCCCTGCTTCATTGATTCTATGTAAGGGCACATGCCAGTATCAAGGAAAGGCCATTTTGGCATATAAATTTTTAATGATTTGCATCATTGGGGGAGTGGCAGGGGTTTGTCCATTGCCTATATAGATTTTGCTGGAAGGTCTCCCTCTTTCCCATCTCAGACAGTTGGGAGGTATGGTATTGTATCCTATGGACCAGGGTGCCCACAATTTTTTTGTCTTGAGATCTATTTTTTAAAGGACGAGCTCAATGAGATCTACCAACGAAAAAAATAAGCACATAAAAATCATTACTGGGACTACTGCCTCTCTATCTCTCTCTCTCTCTGCTGTCTCTTCGCTCTCCCCCTCTCGCTCTCTCTCTTCTTTCTCTGCTGTCTCTTCTCTCTCTCTCTTCATTTAAAAAAGTTCCTATACCATCCAGGGGCATTAGTGCCGTGCTAATGTTTATAAATGAACCCCCAAGGTTTAAAATTGCTGGGTCGGCTGTTTTCTAAATAAGAAAGTTTGTGTTTACCTTAAGTGTATGTTTTATATATTTTAGACATAATCCTTTCTAAAAGGAAGTTATCTATAAAGCCAAACAACGTCTTTGTTCCCCAAAGAGTAGCCGGGAAGCGTAACGCTCTCTTCGGAAACTCCGCCTCTCACCAACCCACTTCAGTGGACTCAAACTGAGCAGCATAAAATCTTATGTGTGCCGTTCAGTTTGAATTACAAGCAGAGAGAGGCCAAGGACTGGACACAGCAGGGGATACAGAGCTAAGTACAGCAAGCAAGCTGGAAACGAAATGCTAGGAAAAAAAAAAAAAAAAGCTTTATCATTGCAAAATAAGCCACCACTGTGTTCTATCGATACAATTTGTTCTATAATAGCGGAGCAACACGTTAAATGTATTTACCAACAAGCAGCGGAAACAGAATTGCCAACACTGCTTCAAATATGCTCTTTTGTATTTACACATGGGCCAGTGAAAAGGGCAGATATGGTGTGCAGAGGGCAGTACTCTATCCGCCAATCAGATTTAGTTTTTCGGGTAGAAGATGAATTTTGATTGGCTATTGAACTGAGCACTTTTTTTAAGACCACAGGGATTGTCTCCAGAATAAACCAATCAGAATATAACTGGGAAAATAAGACATGGAATCTAGCTAGCTGCAGGTAGCAGTTCCACTTTCCTATACTATTTGTCAGAAACCATGTGTCCTACTGCGGGTAAATGGGCACTTGCGCGCATGTGTGCGCCACGGAACAGCCGCGCAAAAGCGCGCCAAATGGTGCACAGGAAGTGATGCTGCTTCCTGATGGATCTGCCTATTTAAAGCTAACCTGCCTGACTCCAAGATGCTGGATTGTCTTCAGCTTCCCCTGTGTTCCTTGTGCTTCTGATTGCCTTGCTGACTTTGACCCAGATTATCCTTGACCTTGTTGATTGCTGCCTGCCACTGTCTCCTGTCTGTACCTCGCTGCCCGGCTTGATTAACCCCTGGCTTGTTTGACCTCGATCTGGGATTGTGCTCTGCACTCCGCTGCCTGCCTGGTTTTGACTACAGCTCAGCCTGACCCGAATCCATGGCCGGAACTCCAGCTTGCATGGTGTGATCACCACTGGCACCTGTGCCACTTGCTATCCACTCTGACTCTGTTCCCAACTCCAGAGTCTTTGGGGCACGAGGTGCAAGGGAAGCCTCCTCCCTACATTCAGTCTCCACCCAGGTACATGACACTATTGCTCATATACATTGCGGGGAAATTATCAGAACTGGAGCAGCCAGAATCTGGAGCAATTGCCCACGGCAACCAATCGGCATCTATCTTTAGTTTGCTCAGTTGAGATTTGAAAATGAGAGATAGAAGCTAATTGGTTGCAATGCAAATCTGCTCCAGATTTGGTCTGCTTCAGTTTTTATACATTCCCCCCAATTGTATATGATTGATTTATTTCTAATATACATTGTATAAGAATTATTTCTTGCTAGTATACAGTACATTGTATAATATTTATTTCTGCTGATTCCTTGTACGGTATGTAAGCACTTACTTCTGTCTGTTTTTCTCAATCCAAGGAACAAGGAGCGGTCACTTAATCTGAAGCTTTCCTGAAGCCGTCCAGTTCTGTCCAAAATATTTTCTGCACCATCAGCCAAGGTTGTGGAGTGCTGCGTCTATTAAGTACAGTCTGCCAGCTCCTAAACCCCTCCCTGTCCTGCCTTAGGTTCCAGGATGATTATTTCGGGAAAACCCCAACCTTTCTAAAGACGAAAATGTTTTTCTTGGAGAAATCACTTTATAGAACAAATTGCATAATAGGACATTCACTTGTAGAACTCAGGCATATCTTATCAACTGCAACAACAAACCTGGCATATGAAATTCTTCACTTAAGGTGCCCATACACCTTACAATTATCTGCAGATTTTCTGTGGTCAGATGGAAAAAGTGCAACAGGTTGACCCAGTGGGAGATTACTCCATCCACACAGTTAAGTATAGATGGAGGAATCTGTTGCACCTTTTTCCATCTGACCATAGAAAATCTGCAGATAATTGTAAGGTGTATGGCCAGCATTAGAGATGTAGTTTTAGCATTCCGTGCAATCCAATCCAAACAGAAAAAAGTTTGGATTTGAAGGAACCTATAGAGTAGAACATTGGAGCTGACATTTATCAATTGTTTTTAAATGTGCAGTTCCAGAGAGGTAACTTTTATGGTTGTCACAATACAGATTGTGACTAAAGGCTAAAGTGACATTAAAAGAGAACTATGGCCCAACCATTTTCTGCCATAGTTTTCTTTAGGGTCTGCTAGCAAGCAGTAGACATATGCAATAACATAAAAAAAAAAAAAGTTACCAAAAAGGTTAAAACTTACCTGTGTCTCCATTGTGCGCTCCGGTCCGAAGTTTTGAAAATTCTCGGGCGGCCGCAAAAGGATGAAGGGTGGGTGCATGCGCAGTAGAGATCTTCGGCCAGGAGAAGCGGAGAGACACAGTGTAAGTCAATGCACACAGTCCGGGAGCATGCACCTGCACGGACACAGTGGGACACAGATCAGCGCTAGGTCAGAGACCGGCACCAGCGCTGGAGGGACTCCTGAAAACAACTGGAACGAAGAAAATGATCGGATCAAGAGGCATTATTTAAGGTAACTCCTTACACCAGCATGGGGAGTGGGGGAGGGGGATGAAAAAAAATTACTTTAATGTCACTTTAAATCTTATAAATACATTCAAGTGCCTTACCTATTAACAAAAATGTCTCTTATTTGTGTATCACTCGGCTGTAGATCCTCAAATCATCTCTCAGTTGGTGTTGACACTGTCCTTCCTTCTGGAGGGTGGCTACTTTTGTTCCTCATGGTCACTGTGTGTGTTGTAAAGTAGTCACCGATCCAAGCTCACTCCTGGGATGGACTACTATCTCAGTACAAATTAGATACCTAAAATGACTTGTAGTCCTACACCGTTGGAGCTATTCTGCATTGCTGTATAGTCATCATACAGCAATGCAGAATATCACCAGCTATGCCGGACTACAAGTCCCAGCAATGCATTATAATAAAAGTCGGCTATGCAGAATACCCCCAACACCCCCCCTCCCCCACTATAATGCATTGCTGGGACTTGTAGTCCTCTATAGCTGATGCCTTTCTGCACTGCTACAATGCAGAATGGCACCAGCTATTAAGGACTACAACTCCCAGTAATAATTTATACAGAAATGCAGATTAGTTCCATCAGCTATACAGGACTACAAACTCACAGAACATACAGGCACAGAGATTAAATCACTTACCTTATCTAACTGTCCTCCAGGCTGGAACACCATGCAGCAGGGGTGTGTATTCAGGTAGACCCCGGCCGAGGCCCCAGCGCTGCCTGTGGTACAATTATACCCAGTGTGTGGCTCTCTGCCTCCCTTGCAGGGCGGCCAACAGGCTGGGGCCCCTCCGCCGCCAACAT
>NW_017306442.1:1010282-1019238 GCF_000935625.1 Nanorana parkeri | reverse complement strand
GCCCGGGCCGAAGTGCGCTGGGTCATGGGCCCCCCCCCTGGTCGCGCACTTCTTCGCTGGGCCCCCCAAGTGGCGGAACTACCAGGGCCCGGTCGCAATTGCGACCCTGGTAGTTCCGCCAGTGTACATGAATGTATTTTTAAGATTTAACTCCTGAGTTTAGTGTCAGTTTAACCAGTAACACCTTCTTTAGCAAAAAAAAAAAAAGAAAAGTTTTGGCTTTTGATGTTAATTAAAAGCAGCAAATTGCTCAGAGAAATAAAGATACCGCATGCATTATGCGTTTGTAATCAGGCATAACATTTATATAAATTGGGTATAAAATAAGAAATAAAATTGAAATGAAAAGTGACAAGATATCCCCCCCAAATTCAGGGTCAGGGCAAGCAACCTTGGCACTCCAGTAGTTCTGATAATATTAATCCCATAATGCCTCTGCCCTAGGAGTCTTGTCTGTGGCAGTCAGAGTCTTGCAATGTCTCATGTGATTTGTAGTTCCACTAGTGTTGCCACCTGTCCAGGATTGATCCGGACAGTCCGAGTTGTGAATGCTGTGTCCGGGTTTCATGGCAGCGGAAACCCAGACACATTATGTCAGGCAGACAGGGCCACCCAAAATCGAGATAGGGGCTACTGGTCCCCCACTGAAAATAAATTTGATGGTGATATTTACATATGAATAAGCCGTGACTCATTCTCCCAAAAAAGTGTCCGCCCATTGCTAGAGTGTTCGAGTTTTACAAGGGGAAATTCCATGTGGCTGCACTTCACTTTAAGCATCGGCTTTGTTGGCGTTGCGGTTGACCTTGTAGTAAATGAGCGTGGCATTGCTGAATTTGGCCCGGTATCATAAAAGACGACAGCTGATGACCCCGAGCAGAAGGGAGCTCTTGCAAAATGTTTCGTAATCCTCATCTCATCGGCATTTGTTCAGTTTTCTTTTTTTTTTTCTCCTTCCACTAGAAATGTTATTTGAACTTGGACTCAAGTGTCCGCTCTGATTGGTCAGACACACCGGCCCCATTCCTGGGCCAACTTTCAGCCTCTGCTGCTCCTCCGCTCTCATTATACAGTAGATTTTTTGTTGGAGGCCTCAGGAAAAACATGTGTTCCCGACATATTGCATCATTTCGGAATTCACTTTTTTTTTTCTGAACTCTGATTTTCCGAGACAAAGAACACGCAGTGCTAATAGCGGTCGACGTTTTCAGGGTAATGTCTTCAAAATAAACACATAATTTTTTTTGTGTGTGTTCTGTTGTATGGAATTAGGATTAATGCATAGAGATCAGCATCTCCGGGTCGCCGCGTGCTTTGCAGATGTGTGTTTATTAAGTTTTATTGGCGGCCGCACCTGTAAAATGCGCAACGCTGATTTCTTTTTTTAATTGCTTTTAATATATGTGATCAAACGGCTTTTATTTAACCAGAGCCTTTTTTGCCAGATGGTGACCTTGTTCTGTAAGGTGGAGACAGGCTGCGTTAACAGGTTCTGCGCTGTCACTGGTCAGCATCAAATTTCTTAGCAAAGGAACTTCCCTCTGCTCCCGCCTCCCAGCAGTGCCTCAGGAGTTTAGCTCTCCCTACTTTCTCCTCCCAGCAGTAGCTCAGCTCCTTCTGCTCCCTCCTCCCAACAGTGACCCAGCAGCTCAGCTACCTCCTCCCAACAGTGACTTTTCAACTTAGCTCCCTCTACTCCCTCCTCCCAACAGTGACTCAACAGCTCAGCTCCCTCCTCTCAACAGTGAATTTTCAGCTAAGCTCCCCCTGCTCCCTCCTCCTAACAGTGACTCAGCAGCTCACCTTCCTGCTCCCTTATCCCAGCAGTGACTCATCAGTTCAGATCCCCTTCTTTCCTCTTCCAGCAGTGATTGAGCAGCTCAGCTCCCCCTGCTCCTTTCTCCAGTCAGTGACTCAGCAGCTCAGCTCCCCCTGCTCCCTCCTCCCAGCAGTGTCTCCAACTCTCTCAGCATGGTTTCCCTGAACCTCCTGTCCAGAACAAGATCACAAGGGACAGAGCAGTCTCCAGCAGTTGTCCATCCCCTAGCTACCTGTTTGCTTGTGGAGACACACCCAACTTACCATCACACACAAGGGTGGCTCTATAGAACCCTGCAGGGGAAAGACGTCACCCTTAGGCAGGTTCACACCATTTCCTGGACCAGATCTGGAACGCAGTGCATTGTGTTTTGCCATGTTGTTACTGCGTTTTTACACCGATTTTTGCCTCATTCCGGAGCTTTCTTTTTAGTTTAAAATGGGCTTCCAGGAGAGTTTGAGTGCATTGTAGACCAGACAAAATGAGACGTGCAGTATTTTTCTGGTCTGCATCGGACTGCGCTGCTGTGAACAGAGACCAGAGATAGCATAGGGATACATTAGGATGCATTTTGGGTCAGGAAACTGGTCTGGAGATGATCTGGATGTGGTGTGAGGGCCCCTTCACACCACACTTACAATGGATTCTGCTCTTTGAGATTTAAAAGTTTTAGTTTCCTGCAGAATCAGCTGGTCCCCTGAGCACTGGCCATTCAGGGCCCTTTCACACCAGACACACCAATGCGTTCCGGCTCGATTCGGATCGCATTGTGGCCGGCTCACTTTGCTGTGGGGCGGGAGGGGGCGTGGTGGTCCATTGAAGTGAATGGCACCGTAGCCACACCCTCCAGCTGCAATGCGATTGGCTGTACAGGAACATGTGGCACATCAATGCCTGTGTTACGGTCCGGTCAGAAAAAATTGTGCTTGCAGCATTTGTTCTGACTGGACCGCAGGCATTAATGTACCGAAGAAAAAAAAAATGTTTTCCCTACGGGATGTTATAGAACATTTATCATTACCCAATTTTTTGGTAAAATATAAAAGACGGAGTCACGTCCAGTAAATAGACACCAAACATGACAAGCTTTAAAATTGTGCGTGCCCGTGAATTCGCAAAAAAACTACCATACCTAAAATTGGCCACTCATCAATTTAGTGTTAACAGAGATTGGCCTAGAATTATTGCTCGCACTCTGACATTTGTGGTGATCTGTAACACGTAGGTGCGCATGTTTATAGGGGCGGGGGACTGAAAACGTTTTTTACTTTTTTTTTTATATGCGACTTTAATTTTTCTTTAAACTTCTTTGTTTTTTACACTTAATTTTATTGCTATCACATAGGGGATAACAAGCCCCCTATGTGATAGCAAATATACAGTGACAGGTCTTCTTTATGGAAACATCAGGGGTCTCTAACAACCCTAATGTCCCCTGGGGACCCCCAAAGAAGCTGGTGAAGCAGAGATCGGCTTCACCGGCTTCTTCTTCTGGCTATAGCAGCTGGAGAAATGACAGCTAAAGGCGGAAGTGATGTAATACACATCACTTCCACCTTCAAGCATAAGAGGAGGGATCAGCAAGTAAGAGAATGCTGATCTCTCCTCTATTCTCACTGCAAGTAGCCGCTGTGCCGGTCCAGAGCCTGCAAAGGGGGACAGCGGAGCCCGGGATAACCGGCAGCGGCGGTGGATGACGAGGGAGGGGTGGGGAGCGGAGGGGGGAGGCTGCATGTTTCTTACCATACAAGCGATCAGGCTGAAAAAATTCCCTCGAACGCTTGTATCGAACAGCGGGTAACGGCTGTTAAAACAATCTTCAGCTTGCGCATGCTAGGAGAAAAAAAAAAAGTACATGTATGTCCACCCGCCATGAAGAGTCCGCCGTCCATCCATGTATTTACAATGGCCAGACGGCAAGGGGTTAATTGCCACCTAGTCCTGCTCAACACAGAATGTGTAGATCAGCAACAAGCTAAGTGACTTTTTAGTATATCCAGGGCTGTATTTCCCAGAAGGCCAACCAAGGCCTGGCCTTGGGGCAGCAGGGAGTAGGGGGCAGCAGGGGTGTGGAATTCCTATCTTCTGACGCCCGGGATATGCAGTTCCGGGCACCAAGCGGGTAGTTGTTTTCTACATTCAGCCCTGTTTTGGGCAATCGGGGCTAAATTGGGGGGGGCGCATTGAGGAACCTGGCATCGGGGCAGCAGAGAGAGTAAATCCGGCCCTGAGTATATCCTCTTATAGAAACCTTTGCATTTGCTAGAGAAGGGTATAGTGTTTGCATGCGTATATATGTATCAGCAGCCTGTATGTTTTTTAATTGCTTTACCTGTAACTAAGTAGTTTGTTTAAATAGCATTCGTTGTATAGTAAAAGCACATTTCAGAGGACTACAGACAGTACTCCATGGGGAGTCAAGGGGACCGGCCGAATTGGGCCACTCACCAGCAGAAGCAGCCTCAGTGAGAGACCAGGATGGGGGGACTGAGGTGGGTATAGTTTCCTTCAAAACGTAAGAAAAAAAACCTCTGCCTGGATAGATTAGAGTGAGGAGCGAGGGAGTTAGGGACGGCATTGAAATAGATTTTGAGTGGAGTTGGGCTTTATTGTGCTTTAGGTCTCTAGTTGAATACAACTTGTTGAGGCTGCTGGCTGGATCTAGAACCACAATATGTTTTAAATATACGACTTGTAAATAAATGGAATCCTTTGGAGTTGGCTAGTACACCCGTGGGTGTGGGTGCTCTCCATAAGAAGCGTAGATTAATAATGCTGAATCGGCTTTATGTCTGCTGCCAGGTTCCATGACGGACAAGGGAAATCTAGAAGCAAGGACATTACAATGAAGCGGGGGAAGTAATGCCTCGGAGGACAAATAGATGGAGCAGCATTAAAGAGTACCGAGGAACAATTCTTCATTAACTGCAACTGAAATAGAAAGAAGGTCATGTCATCTAAAGCACCCACATGAAACATAAGCCGTCAGACAAGGGAATAATCATGTGCAGAGTGATGACACATAGGAACCTTTATTTCACCTATGATTAGTGGAATATCAACCCTGATTGTTGTTGGTTACTTCACTATGTACATAGCTTTTGGCTTATCTGACTATATGCAGAGAGCATTAACTACACTACAATTAATTGATCGGTCTTATTGTTTTTTTTGGAGTTCTCATACATCTGTATTATAACCTATTTACCGTTTTGTTAAAGATTGCCCTGTGGCAGTAAAAACAAAAAAACAAACAAACATCTCTTTAAGAAAAAAAGCAAAAAATACTTCACCAACTATGCCCCCCACAGACTTACCACTTTCTGGTTCCAATGGTTCCAATGTGTGGAAAAAGTCAACATTTTCCCTGTAGTGTATCTACGTTTTCTTACATGTGTAGGGTAAAAAGCTTTTCTGAGCCTACTCTAAACACTAACTCTCTAGCCTTTGTGTGTAGGTACAGTGACCAATGTCTGTGGGACGCACATGCACATGTTGCATTATGCAATGCAATGTGCATGGTGGGAGTGTGAGTACTGCAGAGTGAAGAGGGGAAGTAGAAGATTGTGTGTGCTGGAGCAAGGATACAGAGGAAAGACCAATATGTGTGCTGGAGGTGGGATCTAACTAGATAAAGACCAGTGTTGGTGCTGGAAGAATGATACAAAAGAAACACCAGTGTGTGTGCTGGAAATGGTATTTCATGGAAAAAAAGACCAGTAGGTGTGCTGGAGGTGGGGGTCTCACTAGAGAAAGACCAGTGAGTATCCTGGGGGTGGAATATCACTAGAGAAACAACCAATGTGTGTCCTGGGGTGGGATCTCACTGGGGAATAAATGTGTGTGCTGGAAGTGTGATCTTACTAGAGAAAGACCATAGGGTGTGCTGGGGATGGAATTTTATTCAAGGAAGACCAGTGTGTGTGCTGGAAGAACGATACAGAGGAAAGACCAGTGTGTGCGGGAAATGGTATTTCACCAAAAAAAGACCAGTGAGTGTGCTGGAGGTGGGATCTCACTAGAAAAAGACCACTGTGTGTGCTGGAGGTGGGATCTTACTAGAGAAAGACCACTGTGTCTCCTGGGGAGGGATCTTACTAGAGAAAAAAACAATGTGTGTGCTGGAGGTTGGATCTTACTAGAGAAAGAGCACTGCATGTGCTGGGAGTGGGATCTCATTAAAGAAAGATCTGTGGGTGTGTTGGAGGTGGGATTTCACTAGAGAAAGGCCAGCGCATGTGCTGGGGGTGGGATCTCACTGGGGAAAAACCGATGTGTGTGCCGGAGATGGAATCTCAGTAAAAAAAAGACCATGTGGTGTGCTGGGAATGGGATCTCATTAGATTAAGGCAAGTGTGTATGCTGGAGGTGGGATCTCACTATATAAAGAACAGTACATGTGCTGGGGTGGGATCTCACTAGATAAAGACCAGTGTATGTGCTGGGGTGGAATGTCACTAGATAAAGGCCAATGTATGCTGAAGGTGGGATCTCACTAGAGAAAAACCAGTGTGTGTGTGCTGGGGTGGGATCTCACTAGATAAAGACCAGTGTGTGTGTGCTGTGGTGGGATCTCACTAGATAAAGGCCAATGTGTGCTGAAGGTGGGATCTCACTAGAGAAAAGCCAGGGCATATGATGGGATCTCACTGGGGAAAAAACAATGTGTGTGCCAGAGGTGGGATCTCGCTAGAGAAAGACCAGTGTGTGTGATGGGGGTGGGAAGTCACTGTGGAAAAAATGTGTGTGCCAGAGGTGGGATCTCACTAGAGAAAGACCAGTGTATGTGTAATGGGGGTCGGATCCCACTGGGGAAAAAACAATGTGTGTGCCAGAGGTGGGATTTTACTAGATAAAGTCCATTGTGTGTGCTGGGGGTGGAAAGTCACTGGGGAAAAAACAATGTGTGTGCTGGGGATAGGATCCCACTAGAAAAATACCAGCTGTGTGCCGGAGGTGGGATCTCATTACAAAAAGACCACTGGGTGTGCTGGGGATGGAATTTCTGCTGCTATATTTGAAGATCACAGTGGATGCTATGAAGTAAAAGCTTACTTAACCTTGTTTAATCTCGTAATATTTCCTCCGTTGTCGAGAACTCATAGTATTAAACTGTTTCCGTGTTTTTACAGGGAAAGGATTCAACAAATGCCATCTTTGTAGATGTTCGCTACTACGTTTTAATCCATGGGAAGAAAAAAAAAACCCGGAGACTTAAAGTTTGCGGATTACGCTCTGCTGCCGGTAGGAAATAGGGCAGTTTGCATCTGCCGTGCTGTGTATTAAACACTGGCTACATTACTAAATCAAGGGAAGGAGGATTGACTGGTTCCCTTGGGAGCATTTCCTTTAAATCTGAATGTTCCTGCTGATTGCTGTCATGAAGAATTAGTTTGATAGAACAAAAATACCTTCTCTGCAGACAGGGGTTTTGCATCAAATTAAAATTTTCTGTCAAGCCTCGAGGAATCTTACACCGGAAATATATTGGCGTCTACATTTAAAGAAGAACTCCAGGCGATTTCAGAAACCTTACTAGTCCAAAAGTAGAATTGGTAAAAATATTTTTAAAAACTATTTTTAAAGCTGAGCTCAAGGCAAGTTGCTGAATACACAGCTGAAGTGAAGAACTTCTATGTGAGCTGTCTTACCTGCCAATGGATTTGTTACTGTGATCAGCTGGTCTGAGCAGTAACACTGCACAGCTTGGTGACCTCACTTTTCTTTATTAGAGATAAGCAAAAGACAATGGTCACCTCTCCAACCCTCAGCCTACTGACTGGTCAACACTCATAATATTCTTCATATGCTTTCCCCTCCTGAAAACAATATTACAGTGCTAGAGTGACAGCAATGTGCAATGTAAAGGATCCATGACTGGTTCACGGTACTGGTGTCCAGGGAACTGTGAAAAGCTTCTATAGAACAGGATTCCAAGTACTTGTGCTGGCAGAATTGAAAGCCCATCTCTGGGCAACAACCCTCCCCCCCCCCCTCCATTCCCCTCTCCCTTCCTCCTACCCATTGATTTTTTAAAAGACCATCATGTGGCCCTCCACGGCATCTTCTCCTCTAGTAAAGGCCAGAGGTCCATTGCTGCAATTTGGACCCATCGCCAACTGGCTTGTCGTTGGCCATTGCAAAGTCACCACACCACCCCTGCAGTCTTCCAGATATGTGTGGACAGCCAATGGGAAGTGAACATGTCACCAGGCAGCAAAGACCTTGTTATCGCTGTACAGTCCGGAAGAGAGAAGACATGGGACCCAGCGGGTCATGTGGACACAGATTTAGGTAAGTGTTTGGGGAAATTTGATTAGGGTTTTTCTTTTACATTGCTGCAACGATTATCTAAAATTCTATAAAAATACCAATACTTCATGAATACAAAAAAATGAACCATTGCAGCGGAGCTACGCCCACACTGCAAGAATTAAGTGCTCATTTGGTCTATGGTCTAAAATAAAAAAGATATACTCACCTTATCCATGCCTGGCTGCTAGTCCGGTCCTCACAGCCTCTTCTCCCCCGGGCCCCGGCAGTCTAAGGCCCACTGACATTATTAGATGTAATACAAGCCCATTGACTTGTATTTTACGTGAGGACACCAAGGGACATACCCCAGCTGGAGCAGAGGGATAGAGAGGTGAGAGATCACTGCTGCAGGACCAAGGATCGGATGAATATATCTTTTTAATTTTAGACCCTAGACCAAAACTAGCACTTAACCCTTGCAGTGCTGGGGTTGCCCCACACTAAGGATTCATTCTTCTTTAAGCTACTGAGACCTGTAAACAACCGGCTTTTTTCAACAGATCATCTAAAAATAGACAGATAAACCTTTGAAAAGCAGCCTAGGGCTTTACCTGCTGGCTGGGCATAGATAGATTGTTTCCTGATATAAAAGCAAACTATATTATAATTAAGTCCTGTGCATAAGAAGCTAAAGAAAGAACGTATATACAAAACCGCTTTATATTCTGTCTAAGGCAGAATTCACTGATGTTGTACAAACAGTAAAAAGCTAGCAGGAAGCAGGGGAAAGCTTTTCTGGCAGAAGAGACACAACAAGACCTGGGGGGTGGGGGCGTGGCCGGCCGCTGGAGAGCTGTTGCCTGTCATGTTCAGGCCGCACCC
>NW_017306442.1:1000432-1009279 GCF_000935625.1 Nanorana parkeri | reverse complement strand
CCAGACCAGGGGGGTGCTGGTGGTGTATGACGAGACCAGGGGGGTGCTAGTGGGGCACAACGTGACCAGGGGGGTGCTAGTGGGGCACGACGAGACCAGGGGGGTGCTGGTGGTGCATGATGAGATCAAAAGGGGTGCTGGTGGCGAATGAATGAGACCAGGGGGGTGCTGGTGGTGCATGATGAGACCAGGGGGGTGCTGGTGGTGCATGATGAGATCAGCGGGGTGCTAGTGGTCCACAATGAGAGGAGGGTTGCTAGCAGTGCAGGGGAGGTGGTGTTACCTCCAATGCCCCGTCCAGTTCACTGACGTCACTGGTTGGCAAAAGCTCTTAGCAACCTGGGATGCTCTTGCAAGAAAGAGGGTGGCACAGCTTGGCTGCAGTTAAGCAACACAGCTAAGTCATTTCCCTGCCCACATTGTCTGTGATTGGACACTTAGGGAGCAGCAGCAGACTGATAAGGTCACCCCTCTACTCTCTCCCTCTGTCACCATGTTCCTTGTGTACACATGAAGATGCAGGACACCTGATTGGCCCCCAGGTGCCGTCCTTCTCAGAGTTTTGCCATACACAGCATTACAAGAAGATACAACAAAGTTAAATTCGAGTATTCATACTAGCTGCATTTAAAATGAATATATATTTTTTTTAATGTATTCATAACTGCAATCATTGGTGTTATTATTTTTATATCTGCGGAATCTGATCTTTAATATGATTTATACAATTTACATTTTGAGGAATATTTATCTGGGTTTTATGGTGATCTTTCTTATCCGCCTGGAGCTCGGCTTTAGGAAAATACACTTCATGATTTAAAAAAAAAAATGAATTCATAACTTCGTTACGCGATGTTCCGTTCTCCGCACATAAAATTCACTTTAAACTTTGTTTTCCTTAACTCCCTTCTGATACTTCTTAATGTAATTTAACTGCACGAGCCTGCGCGTCTGCCAACATTCTGCATTTTCTTCATTTAATGCATCACAGGCTCTGCGTCTGCCCCTTTAGAGATATTCAAACCTGACATAAAAGGGAGGCTCCGGTTTTCATGATAAAAATTCCCCTCTAGGTCTAATATATACATTAGAAGAAAATGAGAAGCCTCCATTGCCGATCCTAACCTGCCTTTGTTTTTAGATATGGAGATAAGCCAAGCCAGCGACACTTGGAGGAAGTGATAGCTAAGCGAGAGACTCGGCCACCATTTCGCATGGTCAGTCGCGGGGCCGTAAAAAGACGCTCTGCCCCTCCCCCCCTAGATGTGCTGCAATCTTTGTAATTACATTCTTATTCCCAAAGCTGGAGCCCCTTTGTGTAGGATATTGCTGGAGCTGCCTGTTATTTGACCTCGGGCTCTGTGCAGACTTCTGGGACGATCGCTGATCCAATTATGGGAGCTTGAATGTGAGAATTCTGGGAAACCCTACCTATGAAATGATTTATTTTCCTGTGGCGGCAAGGAGATGAAATGGGAACATTTTTGGTGTAGAAAATCATAGCTTTAGATTCTGAAATGAAAAGGTAGTTGTTTTTTTTATAACATTATGCAGCTAAATACACTTATGAAATATATGGGAGCTCTTTTCTCTGCCGTAAGCCCCGCAAATGACAGCTGGGCGGAGCCAGCCATGATCTCATGGCTGGCACCGCCCAGTTGTAATGACAGATCAGGATCCCCAAATGACCTGGGGACGCCGATCTGTCATTAAACAATAACAACTGGGCAGAGCCGGACGTGAGGTCACGGCCGGCTCCGCCCAGTTGTTTGTCATTGGCTGGGACCTGCTAGAAGACTCCAGCAGGTGCCGGCCAATAGGAAACAGTTGGGCGGAGCTAGCAGTGACGGCCCTTTCTTTTTTTTTTTTTTTAAACAAATCTTTATTTTTTTTTTTTTACATTTATCATTTATTTACATTTTTTAACAAGTTGTTTCTCAACTTTTTTCACAGATTTTCTATTCTGCTCGGTACCACGTAAGTACCGAGCAGAATAGCCAAGCCGAATGCCGCTCGGTGACATTTGCTATTCACTCACTGCCGTTCGTCCCCTATGAGAATAGGGGCGAACGGCAGCGAGTAGCCTGATGGAGCTTCGGCTCAGCCGATCCAGATGGTGGATCGGCTGAGTTGAACTCTTTCTGCACTTCGTCTGACCGAAGTGCGACTGAAGCTAGCCTATGTACGGCTGATTTCAGCCGATGTACGGCTGAAATCAGCTGTACAAGCCTGAAGTGAATAGCTGAACAGCATCACACTCTTAGGAAGAGGGGAGAAAGCAGAGTGCTTAGTCAGGGCTTCTCTTGTAAATTTGGGGATGAATCATTTCACAGTGCTTGCAGCTACAGTTGTCAGTGGGGGCTTATTTTAAAGCTTGTGAATATATTTGAACGACTTTAGTCTGGCCACAGTTTATTTTTATGTTTTTGTATTAGTAACTGTCAAGAATGCATGTGTTCAGCATGCTGTAGCCTGCTGTAGACAATACCAGAGACAGGGTGACTTTAAAAGAAAAACAATGTAACTACAGATGAAGAAAGAATTGGGGGGGTCACGTGATTTACAGGCCAGAGCACAATATTTATGGGAAACTTGTCTGCGATTTATTGAAAATAATACAAACTTTCAACTGAAAATGAAGATCTTTTTTTTATTGCATGCAAAAGGGAACAAATGGGAAAATCTATCAGCGATAAAAGTATCGACGGGAAACTTGTCTGCATTTTATTAAAATAAAAAAAATGATGACAGACTCCTGGCTTCAAGTGAATTTGTTTTTATTGCATGTAAAAGGGGACAAATGGGAAAATCTATCAGACATAAAAGAAAAAGTACGACATGAGAAAAACAATTACATTAGTGAAAGGAATTGTAGTGTATGTATACTGAGTTTATTACTAAAAACATAGGCAGAGGGGGAGTTCTGCTTTAAAACATGACTGACAGAAAAACCTGCCCCCCCCTGCTGACACTAAACAGAGAAGGTGCATTGAAAGACACAAACCCCTAGCTGTGGTCTCACCTATCAGCATCAGTAACATTAAAGTGCATTGGTTTTTATGTTAAGAGCAGTTCCGCGTGTATTCGTATGGCCAAAAATACGTGGACAACCGCTCCTGTGTGAATGGAGCCTCAGGCAGAGTTCAGGCATATTTCAGGAGGCTTATTGCATGCTTGGAAATGGCATTGCATTCCTCTGGGTGCAGCAAGTAAATGGTATGGGGACATTGAAGCAAAGACTGGCTGCACACTAGCCCAGGGGATATGGAAGCCCATGAGGATGGGGTACCTGATACCTCCCTTTTTTTTAAGATCTCGTTACTTAGTCTGAACAGGGCAAAGTGACTGTGTCTTTGCAATGCCTCCTCTCCTGGCCCACTTATATGCTCCCTGCCAGCACTCTACATTGGCTGCAGCTACATGCAGAAGTGTACCTACAGAAAATAGCACCTAGCGTCCTAGCAACTAACCAGAAGTGGCGACCTGCACTTTATTTGTCTGAAATCTCCATGGGTCGGTGATCTCTTACTGACCCATAGAACAGTGAACCTCCCTTCAAGTGGTACCCAGAGCATGTTCCATATGTGCCATGCCCTGAATATGCCATTGGCTACGCTACAGGTGTAATTGCCATTGTCATTGCCTTGCCTCTGTTACAGCTGGCACTAAAAGCCATTGCATTAGCTGGTATCAGATGTAAGGGGTAGCAGTGACACAGTCACATGAGAATGCACAGGCCTAACAGTTGGCTGCTAGACCCCAGCACTGTCACATGTGAGGAGGTGACATGTTCTCTCATACACAGAAGCACCAGGTATTGGCACCAGCAGAGACAGAGGAAGGAGCAATGAGGGAGCCCTTGCAAGGTGAATATTAAGGGGTCTGGGAGCCCCTTTGCAAATTCACTTTTATTTCGCCCTGCAGGGCCAAGGTGGCAGTCACTCTTTGTGCTAGAATACATACAGCTTGTAATTTTCCAAAACTGCCATTTTTCCTCTTCTTTATCTTCCTTCCTTTGTTATCTCACATCCCTTGACATTTTAATGTAAAGCCTTATATATAGAAGTGCTGTGTGTGCAGTATTTGTGTTTACAGTCTCCAGTGCCCAATACTTCTTTTCAGCTCTGCCAGCTGGGGAAGGCTTGGCCCATTTTTGGAATGGTCATTGCACACCCTTTGGACACACACATATACAGGCATCAAAATGGCAAATATTTATGGATTCAAAGGAAATGCATCATATTTGTTTCAATTGTTTTTTTATAGAGTAACAAAGTAAACATTTCATGATAAAAATGCTGTCCCTGCAGAGCAAAACCCCACCCCCATCATCCTCCTGTCCAATGAAGAAAGGTGCTGTCACTGCACAGGAGTATGAAAGTAGATGATAAAAATCCTGCCCCTGCAGAGTAGAACCCCTCCCCCATTGTCCTCCTGTCCAATGAAGAAAGGTGCTGTCACTGCACAGGAGTATGAAAGTAGATGATAAAAATCCTGCCCCTGCAGAGTAGAACCCCTCCCCCATTGTCCTCCTGTCCAATGAAGAAAGGTGCTGTCACTGTACAGGAGTATGAAAGAAGATGATAAAAATCCTGCCCCTGCAGTGTAGAACCCCTCCCCCATTGTCCTCCTGTCCAATGAAGAAAGGTGCTGTCACTGCACAGGAGTATGAAAGTAGATGATAAAAATCCTGCCCCTGCAGAGTAGAACCCCGCCCCCATCATCCTCCTGTCCAATGAAGAAAGGAGCTGTCACTGTACAGGAGTATGAAAGTAGATGATACAAATCCTGCCCCTGCAGAGTAGAACCCCTCCCCCATTGTCCTCCTGTCCAATGAAGAAAGGTGCTGTCACTGCACAGGAGTATGATGAGTAGATGGGGCATAGCTTCATGGGTTGAGTAAATGAAACCTTTACATTCAAATTGAATACTAAATCATACAGACACTGCTGGCATTCACCTATCTCTTGGGAAGTATAGCTATAGAGATCAGA
The DNA here is from genome assembly GCF_000935625.1 of Nanorana parkeri. NCBI lineage: Eukaryota > Metazoa > Chordata > Amphibia > Anura > Dicroglossidae > Nanorana > Nanorana parkeri. Next base: position 1,004,285 of record NW_017306442.1, on the reverse strand, counting down.
CAAGGTTTTCTGACCTGTCCACTCTAGTTTTACTGGTGAATTGGTCTAGACATGATGGCATCCCCCGGTCCAGGCAAAGTTTACTGCTGCTATGAGTTATTTATACATAAACTTGTAGGTGTACAGAAAAAAGACTGATGGAAATACTGTAAGTTGAGTGTAACTGCTGTTAATGTCCATTTCAGCTCACATCACCTTCAGGAAGACAATCTTGGCATTGCCGGAACTCTGAAGACTTTTAATGTGTTTTATGTCTTTCATTTAATGTGCAGAGATAATTGTTTTGTTCTAAATGGTTGGAGACTGCGATCTAAAAATGAATGTTTCTCAGGACTATGTCCCCCGCCAAGGAACTGTTAATCTAAGTCCGCTTTCATGGCTAGGTATATCTATCTGACAGCTCCAAGCTTTTACTAATGATTGACTGAGAACCAATCAGAATATTTCCCAATAATGTGATCACCATGTCACCTATGCCATAGTGATCACATGAGGTCTGTTAGTAAACAAATCTCTCCCCGCCTCAGACGTAAGTAAACTTCTTTCTTTGAACACTTAATGAGAAATATTTTTTATAGAACAGTAAAGCATCTAAAAAAAATGAAACCTTTTTTCTTGCATTTCTGCCCATTGGTCAGCCAACAAAAATAAATATGAACAGGGTATCTATTAAAATATAATACCAAATATGTGTGTCATATGTCATTAAAGCCCAATTCCAGGCTATCCCATCCCGCCCCTCCCCTAGGCATGATGACATCATCACCACTCTCTGTGTGGTTCATGCCGATCTTTGTTTGAAGATGTTCTCAGTCTTTCGATGCGATTCAACCCATCAGACTGTGGACATCTAGTGGTGAGAAGAAGGAATTACTGTGTGGGGGGGTGGGGTGGCGCTCCAATGAGTCTGTTAGCTTTGCAACCAGAACTACTTTTCTGTTTTGAAAACCTGCTGCGGGACTTAAAAAAAAAAGTTCTCAGAGTTGGTCTTTAACAAAATATATAAAAACTATTTAGGTGTGATAATTAGCCACAGAGGTATTACCAAGTTAACTGAAACATACTGGACCTGCCTGAGGTGTATCTACTAAAAAATGTGCCTATGGCCCAGCTCCTGGAAACTATTGATGTCACTGGTTACCAGGAGCTTGGTGGAACACTCTGGCCAACGTCCTGCCGAGCTCCTGGCAACCAGTGATGTCAGTGGTTTTCCGGAGCTTGGCGGGACACTTATGCCGACGTCCTGCTGAGCTCCTGGAAACCAGGAGGTCACCGGTTGCCAGGAGCTTGGCCTGTCAGAGTGAAAAAAGTTTGCCAAGCCACGGAGCAAGGCCCCCGCCCTTCAAGTGGCACGTAGTGCATGTGCCATTTATGCCATGCGCTGGATATGCCGCTGGGCCCTGCTAAATTTGGACTGGGCATCCACCTGCAGCATTTAGGATCAACGCACCGCCGGAGGAACAAAAGTGTGAAGAGGACCTGTGACCTCACTGAACCAAAGACACCCGGAAAGAAGGTATGTATAAAGATTGTATATTGTGGGCGTAGGCGTGCTCTAGTCGATGGAAGAGGGGGAAATGATCAGGGGGATCTCAGCCTGAAGTTGGGCTTTAAATGCTTTTATTCTGTGAGTTGAAGGTGGAGTGTTCCTTTATACATAACGTCTCACTCCATCAGCGTTATGTGCCGAGAAAATTAACTCTGTTTGGATTATGACATTTTTGCAATTATGCTCTGTGTTAGTATTACTCTCCTGTACGTGGAGCTGTTATTTGTCCTGATTGCTTTCAAGCGAGCTGTCTTTTAGTTTGACACAACATGACAGCACTGCGCAGAAATTACAATCATTTGCGAGATTCCTCATCGTTATAGAAGATAATTGTGTCCCTTTTCTTCGGTGCCGCGCGGATACTATATTACCGGCTGACACGTTGTTACATCAAATGTTATCAACAGTTTGGAAAGGTAAGAAATCTGTTTGGAAATCAATTGATAAATAAAGCGTGCACGCTAATAAATGTTTAATCAAAGTGTAAGTTCACCTTTGCGCCCTGAAAAATGAATAAAAAATGAATGCCTCGCATGTGCTGATTGCTTGTAAGATTTACCTATAGGAGCCATTTCCAGAATATATTATCCTTCTGTATGTTACATTAATTATATGCTTAGGTTATTAGAATTTTTGAGCTGGAATTGAAGCAACTGTAAAACCCATCATCAACCTGGGCAATATATAGTTGGTCCCCGGGCAGATATAAAATATGAAATGAATGCAGCTCCGTATTCATTTATTTCTTCATTAAATGTATTTTATTAAATACAGACAGTGTAAGTACCTTGAATCGGACCTGGTGTCAGCATCTTCCAGTCCCTGGACAGCAGAGTTCAGATTGGGAGAGGAAGAAGCAGCACAAGGAGCCAATCGATTGTGTTGTAGTGTGAACAAGGGATATGCTGATAGGAGAAGCGAGCACAGTGACAGGGAGAAGAGCTAATCAATCTGCTGCTTCTCCTTTCACTGTCCAATGATAGGCTGGGGGCGGGACAAGACCTGTATGTGTTTTCTTTAATGCAGCAGAGAAAAATCAGGTCTCCTTCTCTGCCAGACAGAGCTGCCCTGCGTGGCAAAGCTGTGTAAAACTGTAAAGCCCATCATCAACCTGGGCAATATATAGTTGGTCCCCGGGCAGATATAAAATATGAAATGAATGCAGCTCTGTATTCATTTATTTCTTCATTAAATGTGTTTTATTAAATACAGACAGTGTAAGTACCTTAAATCTGACCTGGTGTCAGCATCTTGCAGTCCCTGAACAGCAGAGTTCAGATTGGGAGAGGAAGAAGCAGTACAAGGAGCCAATCAATTGTGTTGTAGTGCTCACAGGGGATATGCTGATAGGAGAAGCGAGCACAGTGACAGAGAGAAGAGCTAATCAGTCTGCTGCTTCTCCTTTCACTGTCCAATGATAGGCTGGGGGCGGGACAAGACCTGTATGTGTTTTCTTTAATGCAGCAGAGAAAAATCAGGTCTCCTTCTCTGCCAGACAGAGCTGTCCTGCGTGGCAAAGCTGTGTAAATATCGGCACCGGGTGGACAGAAATACAAATCCCTTGACAGGTAGGACAGCACACGTATTTCAAATGTGTTTCTAGCTGTTTGCCTGGAGTTCAGCTTTAAACAAAGCTTCTGGTGAAAAATAGCTGGAGGTTACAGTCACAGGGCTATTCACAAAAGGGTGAAGAGTTTGGAGAAGACAGGAGAAGTGAACAATCTAGGACAACATAGCTGATTTGGAAAAATTATCCAATTCAGCTCACTTTCCCATTCAGCGATGTTGTCCTAGATTGTTCACTTCTCCAAACTCTCCACCCTCTTGTGAATAGCCATGTCAGTGAATAGCATGTCTTAGAATCATTACATGATCCAGAGAAGAGTATGATCAAAATTGGAATTTTTTCTTCAACAAAATTATATTGAAAAATTGGGACATTTCAGTAAAATTCACCAATTTTGATGAAATACTTTGTAATCAATGAGAGAATTGAGGTGTTTTTTGTTGGTTTAAAGGTTCTAAGTGCATCAAATGACTTTGGATGGTTAGGATAGGACTTTTCAGCTATCTTGTGCCTTGTGTCAAAACAAATTTAAAAAAAAAGTTCCTTCACCCACTGGGAACATGGCATAAGATATTGAAAAACAAAAGCATCCCAATGCTAATGCTACCGCTAATCCTGGCCCCAAAAAATTGCCCAATTAGTTGGGAAGCTGCCATCAAATACTGGGAATGGAAGAATCTTTTATCAGCAAAGTCATGTGGTTACAATATCAGTAGTCTTGTGGCTTTTCTGCAAAT
>NW_017306442.1:984085-1000418 GCF_000935625.1 Nanorana parkeri | reverse complement strand
GAATTCTTTTGTTTTTGCTTCCAGCTAATGAGGTACCATTAGTAGGCAAAGGTTTAGGGTTAGCATTGGAGTCAACTTGTATTTATTAGCAACTACGTTCATTACCAACTTATCTTTTAAAACAAAGCCATGTGACTTTTTTAGTAAAATTTAGCCTAAGCAGTCCACATGTGGAGATGTAAGACTGATTTTAAAGGCATTTTGGCAAAGGGAAAATTGGTAATTTTGCAGCAAAATCAATCTCGGTGAAAACACTCTGCTGATCCCTAATCCAGAGATTTAGGAAGCTGAAGTTATATATGAATCATGACTTTTCCTGTAAAATTCATGCTTGGCTCTGCTCTTTCCATTACATTCAAGCTTCTCTATTGGTCCTTTTCTGGCGACGTACACTGTACGTCGTCAGTCACGAAGGGGTTAATGTGGTGGGGGGTATTGCTGACCAGCAGTCTGAGACAGAGGCCAAGCTCAACTTTAACATGAAATAATAGGACCCGCGTATAACTTCAACTGCCTATATTGCAGAATCTATTAATCATATTGACATACATTGTTCACATAAGACAACCTTGGTTTATGTATTTTTAAATGAAATGAGATTTGTGACTAGGGCTGTATCTGCAAGATAGGAATTTGGACTTCTCAGACTTTACTGTAAGGGTTAGGACCCCCCACCCCCTTCTCTCGTTACTTGTCCTGGTGGTCATTGTCAGTGGGACCAAAAGACCATTTCACCACATTAATTATATGAAAATTGTATAAACATTTCGACAATAAGAAGAAAGGAATTCTCCTCACTTTGAAAGCGATCTGCTCACAATTAAATTGTGTTTTATGGAAAGGAAATGCAAATAAAAAAATGCCAATGTGACACAGCAAACAAACAAAAACATTGCAGGAGTTTTAATCATTACCTACTACATTGAAACCAATACAAAGTATTGGAATATTTGCTTTAGATATTATATGACCAGCCGTCACCATTTGCTGGTTGTTACTGAAGTGTCTGCAGTGCACACATGTACCCTTAGCAAGCACGGTTAAACTGAATGCTAATTAGCCTTTTCCTTATCAACATGTTTGTCTGTTTGTTGGATAGAGGTCTGTCTTATTAACCCCTTCGTGACTGACGACGTACAGTGTACGTTGCCAGCATCGGGGCAGTTTTAAACAGACTCCCGGTGGCTATAGTCCCCCGCCGCCTTGAGCACACGCGTCGGGTGCGCCTACGTATGAAAACGACGAATCCGCTACACATGTTGGGTATCGCCGTGCACGCCGGAGTGAGAGCAATAATTCTAGGGCCAGTATTTTGGGGTATCTCTAAATTGATGACCTGTGGGGGCTTTTAAATCGTCTTCTATGGATTTTTTGGGGTACTGCAGTTTTTCGCCGTTTCACGGACGCACGCAATTTGTAACCTGGGCATGTTGGGTATCGTTTTACTCGTTGTAACCTCATCTTTTATATTGCATGGGTATTTTGTTGTGTTTTGGGGCTTTTAATTACATTTTTCACTAAATGTTGGGGTTTAATAAGGAGTTGCGCTAATATTGCGCAACATAAAAAATTTGCAACTACCACCATTTTATTCCATAGGGTCTTGGCATTCAGAAAATATATAATGTTTGGGGGTTTTAAGTCATTTTCAGGCCTAAAATGTGGAATATAACATGGGTGCAAAAAATGAAAAAAAAAAGGCCTCAGTCATGAAGGGGTTAAAGCAGAAGTAAAGTCTTATAATAACAGACTGTTAATAGTAGATTTATTTGTCAGAAGAGAAAACACAGTCTATTTTTCTATTTTTTTCCCTGGCTCCTCTCAGTTTTTTTATAGTACAGTTCCCAGAATGGAGATGGGGATGATGTCAATCCTGTGTGCATGCACAGGAGTTACATTAGTAGTTGTCACCCAATGGTAAAAGAGGAGCAATGCAGGATCGGAAATCGGGGTGGAGGAGATGGGAGTGGCAGGGGTGGAGCCCTGTTTGCTGCCTGGACCCATCATTGTTGGAGGAAGGCATTGTGCCATAATGTTCAAGTAGCTCCAGTTTAGGGGTGGTGGGTGCCTAAAATGACAATGGCACCATTGGGGAATAAGAATGTATTGGTTTGCTAGTAAGTCACATTCTTTTCACTGTATTTTATTGTCAAAGCTTTGTTGCACCATACAGTGCATGCCAACACATGGGGGCCTCATAGCGTCCCTTTATCAAGGCAACATAATGACCAAGTTCACCTAATGGTAGCTTTCTATAGCAGTCTCCGATTCCTGTCTGACTTTCCATACCTTGGATTTCCCTGTGAACCGTTTGGATCGCATTTGTACTCAGCTTGTCTGTGCTCATCCGGATCACTGGCCTGTTACCTCTGCTACTGGCAGTCTGTGCTATGTCTGCTTATCTGGAACCTGGACATCAGTCTGCTGACTCTGCTACTGTCTGCCATTTGCTCTGACCATCTGCCTGAGGACGTATACCTCTCTGCATCTGTCCTGCCTATTGATAATTATTATCTTTTATATGACATGACTATTAGCATGTACGTTCTTAAATGGTAATAGAAAGCAGATAGTTCAGATACCCTTCTTAGCATATATATATATATTTTTGTGCATTTTGCTTTATATCCCTGCAAACCTGCAATCATTTCCCTTTTTTCGAATGCAGTGGGGATCTGCGGATGTTTGTTGAGCATGACTGCAAGTGTTAAAGATGTTATATAGGGCTCAGCCCCAGAGAGAAGCATTGTGACAAGGATTTATGTGAGTAGCAGCTGTGTACACCACACACTACAGTAATATGCTCAACAAACCAATGTGGCTTACTGCCTGAGGCCTTAGGGGACCCAAGCCAATGTTTTTGCACAGCTAGGCTTTTTAAATAAGATATGCAGAGGAAAAATAAATACATTTTCCCCCCAATTCATTGCAGTAGTATCAGTTTTAGTAAATGTCAATACCTAGGCTGTTAGTTGAACTGTATTTTAAAGTCAACTTAAGGTGTAAACTCAACCACTTAACATTCATATCAGCTTAAACATGTAATTGTCAATATTTTGCAATCTGCCACTTTTTATGGTGATCCTTTAATGGAAGCCCATGTTTGGGTTCTTCCTGTTATACAGTGGCAGCGCTCTGTGTTCTTGCGTTGTCACCTTGTTACATGGGCTTTCAATTGGAGACCGCAAGTGTCTGTTGGTCACCATCAGCAAACCCACCCTCAGAAATGCCATGCCACCATCAATGGAGTGCATGCAGATAGGAACAGTGTACTAAGAATAGCCATAGCAGCCCACAATGCTGCTATGGGGCCTGGGGTAGGAGAGGCCCCATTAGGGAGGCTAATTAAGAAAACTAAACTGTAAGGTTTCCAGTTTAAAAGGGGTGAAGTCAGACCTCAGAATTGTCTAGTCACAGATCCCCCTCTGTGCAGTAAGAAGCATTTGCTTATCTATCTTATGTGGGGTATACACAGGCCCGGATTCCCCACAAGGCCACCGAGGCCTGGCCTCGGGGCGGCAGCGGTGTCCTTGTGGGGAAGTTGCCCTCTCTACAAGCAGGACTGAATGTAGAGTGAGGCAGACGATTTTTTGTTTACATGTGAAATCGGCGATGTCACCAATTTCACATATAAAAAGTGAGCAGCCTCCTCCCCTTCCCCCCTGCATTCACCTCTCTCTTTTGGTTCCGTCCTCCGAGTCTCTGACTGCAGTGAGCAGAGCGGCAGGGTTATAAGTAACCCTGCCGCTCCGTGTAGACATCTGGAATCCAACATCTGGATCGGCTGAGCTGAAGCTCTGGCAGCTCACTCACTGCCGTTTTCCCCTATTCACATGGGGGCTGAACGGCAGTGAATGAATAGCCCGTACAGCAGCTCTCCAGTTCGACTGAACCGAAAGGCTCCCGCAACCGAAGCTTGCCGAAGGATCAGCTGAAGCTACAGCTGGATCCTTCGGCAGCTTTGTGAACAGACCCCTACGTGTAATACCCTTTTTATCTAATAACTGGCTACTTAAGGATAAAGATGGTGGCACTGCGTGATATACAATGCCCCTAGCAATGTCCTCAATAGATACAGTATGTAGGGGGTGTTTACCTAACTGCCAGGCTGCTGAGAAGGTGCTGCATAGGCCCTGGAGGTCAGTGGGACAGGAAATAAAGAGGAAGTCAGCAGTTTCAGCAATTAATAGGTGGCTCATTCTGGGAATAGGAGGCAGCATGGAAGTACAACAATATTAGCTATGTGTCAGGTAGGTGAGCTATAGATCAGATGTGCCCGAAGTTCATCTTTAAATGACACACCATAACTTTCCCGGAGGTGGCAGATGAACTGGAGACATAATATTCTCCTAACTAATAAGAACCAAGGTTCAGGCACGCATCTTTGATCCCTCAAATTAGAGTGGTTGTATGAGAGCTAATATACTCATTAGAATTCACCATCCATAGATCTGCAATAAGAGGAAAGGCTCGGCAAATAGCTGATATTCTGGAAAATAATGTCATGCATTCTTAATTTCTACTTCGGCTAATAGAAAAGAAATAACGAGACTATTGTGCAAATAAGAATTTCCAAATCACACTGTTGAATATTAATGTTGCTCTTCAATGTTAACATTCTAATGTGTTTACTTTTCAGTGCACGTCTGTGGAATTATCTCTATTGGATGATGGAATGGAACGCTACATTCCGAGGACTGCCACGATAAGAAAAATCCTTGATTAGGATGGGAAGGAGCAAAAATAACTTTTCCTGTGTACCATCATTCAATGGGCTTCGCTTTGTCCACGGTTATAGTTATGTTACCATAAATATCACTGAATCTCTGAAGGCAGAACACTAGGGTCAAAATAAATTAATAGACTAGTATGTTCAATGACAGTCTGTGTGTGTTCTTTTTTAAACTGGAGTTCCCCTTTAAGGCTTTGAAATGTTTCTGAGGCAAGTACAGTGTATAATAAACTAGCAGCATTTCTTAACCTTTTATCATAGCGCCCTATAAAAGAATGCAAAATCTCAAGACACCCCAAAAAAAAAAAAAGTGTGTGTTGTCCCTACAGAGTCTATACCAGACCCTTATCCAAGAAAGGAGTCTGGTATAGATTTTAAGTGGGGACCCACCACTAAAAAAAGTGGGGTACCAATCAGCTGTGGCTGGGGAATTCCCCACCAGCAGCTGTATATAAGCAAAGGGATGTGATATAGTGACATTATTGACCTTATATGCAGGGCCGGATTTACTTTGTCTGCTGCCCCAATGCCAGGTTCTTCAATATGCCCCCCTGTATGCAGGCTGCATAAAAGTGATCTCGGTGACATCGCCAAGATCACTGGTACAAAACAAGTGGCGACTTCCCTGTTGTACATTTAGCCCTGCTTGCCCAAATGTAAAAACTGCATGTCCCGGACATCGGGACATAGGAATTGCACACCCCTGCTGCCCCTCTACTGCCTGCTGCCCCAAGGTCAGGCCTCGGCTAGCCTTGTGGGAAATCCGGCCCTGCTTATATGGCCACATGGCTTATTAGGTAAACGATATTTACCTAATATGGCAATGTGGCCATATAAGGTAAATTATGTCAGAACATCACATTCCTTTGCTTACATGCAGCCGCTGGTGGGGACTTCCCCAACTGCAGCTGATTGAGCGTCAGTGGTAGGAGTTTCTTGTGGCTTTGGTGGAGCTTTTTTCGTGTTTGGGTGAGCTCAGGTTCAGCTGATTGAACAGTAGGCCCATGTAGCTTCTGTGTCCTGAGGAAACCTGTCCAAACCTGAGCTTATCCCTACTCTGTAGCACTACATAAAATGAAAATGATATGCTGGCCCCCGGGGGTTGCAGTTGTGGCCTCCCATATCTAGTAATTGGGTAGCACAGTCTCTCCTTGGTTCTGTCCAAACCTGAGCTTATCCCTACTCTGTAGCACTACATAAAATGAAAATGATATGCTGGTCCCCAGAGGTTGCAGTTGTGGTCTCTCATATCTAGTAATTGAGTAGCACAGTTTCTCTATGGTTAGCATTCTTCTTTGCAGGACTGAGGTTCCCGGTTCAAATGCAGGTTTGGTCATGACGCTGTTTGCATGTTCTCCCTGTGCTTGTGTGGATTTCCTCTCACAAAGACTTGCTTGGCAGGTTAATTGACTCCTGTCTAAATTGACCCCAGTATGTGAGAGATAGGGGGACTTTAGATTGTAAGCTCCTTGGGGGTGGGGACGAAGTAAATAATATGTACAACGCCGGGGCGTGCGGTCAGGAGAGGCAGAGCCTCACCTAGTATTATGAAGAAAAAAAGGTGTCAGCTTCAAGTCTGAATCTGACAGCTTTTTCTCCATTCAGAGCGGCTTGTAATAGGTTACACAGCAGGGAAATCCTCCACGTTGTGTAACTTGTCATGAATGGAGAGCTGCCTGTTGATTACAGGCGGCGCTGCATCCGGCTTTTGACAACTAAGTTAGGTTACACAGCCCCAGGCTTCCCCACTGCCTGTGTAACCTAACATAGTGAAGCCAGAGCTACAACAGCCTCTACTTGCTGTTAGAGGCTTGAGCTCTGTGGATGGTTTGGACCAATGGCAAAGAGGCATTCATCAAAGGTGTCCAATAAAAAAAAGAAAAAAAATACCCACTGAGGACATCGGTCTCGATGCCTCACCAGTGAAGATCAAGTGAGGGAAGGGAAGGTCCTCCCTGTCTCCTTCCTCCCTCCCTCCTCCACACATAGCTTGGTGACCAGGTTGGGGGTTGGGCTTTGGTGTGCTGGGGGCGGGGCATGCTGGGAGTGGGGCTGGGGGAATGCCTCACCCAGCACGGAATGTACCGCACGTCACTGGTACAACGCTGCATTAATGGACACTGCTATACGAATACATGTAATAATAAGTTAAAGGAGAACTATGAGATGAGTGATTTCCACTCACCTCATAGTTCTAAGCCGACCTGTGACAATGAGACTGTCACAGGTCGGCTCAGTAGATCAGTAGGTGAGCAAACACATACCGGGTTCCCTCACCTCTCGATCCTGTCACGGCTCTCTGCCGTGACAGGGGGAGGGGCTGGATTCCCCCCTCCCCGCTACGATCTGCCAGCGCTGACTGGCGGAACGGACGGGGGAGGGGGCGGGCACAGCTGGCTCTGCCTCTAGATAGGCAGAGCCAGCTGTCACTCACGCAGCTGGGCGGATCCCGTCATCTAAGTCGGGATCCGCTCCAGATGCGGCGTCTCAGTATACCGCGAGCTGTAGCTCGCGGTATACTGAGCTTAGGGTGAAGGGAGGACGCTAGTTTGTGTCCTCCCGTTACCCTAAGGAGAACTATGGGGAAAAACACTGACCCCATAGTTCTCCTTTAATCACTGCTGGTCTAGTGCCATTGCAGGGGGTCGGGGCTGTGACCCACAGAAAAAAAATATATTTGCAAGCTCCGAGAAATGTTGTCACAATACACTGATAAAATCCAATGTATACTTTTTTTCTTTCTACTATCATTTAATGTAATGGTTATTATATAACTGTTATCGTGATGAGGATGATTATGAAAAAAAATGAAGCTAACAAGACGTTTCAATGGCCTAACCGCGGCAAATTATTTTCAGTTATTAAATTAATTGTCCCCGGACGTCAGAACTCCGTCTTCTCCGTGTCGCTTTGTTCTCAGAAGTACAATGAGTAACATTGCTGTAACCGTGTTTTGTACTGAATTATAGGTCAATTATATATTTTGTGTTACTTTTCTAATGGCTTTATTGTTGAGCTCTTTGAATGAATGCCCTTTCAGATCATTTTGTTGGGTTAAGCAATTACAAGCAAATGCTTTCATTTATTTTACACTTTATCTTGTAGAAAGAATTGTAGCTCATAATGGATCAGATATCCCGCCTTACAAAGCTACAGGAGAGTTAGAAAATGTTTCTCTTTTTTTTTCTCCCTTTATTAAAAGATCAGGTCACTGGTTCATTTATAAAATACGACTAATTAGAACTGCTATCGTTACCTGGAGATCTTGAGACCAGTGGCGTTGCTACAGGGGGGCAAGGAGGGGGGGCAATTGCGCCCCCCCCCTAGTTTATCACTTGCCCCCCCGTGTGTCCCGGCGCTAACGCAAGGCAATAGAAATGGAATCCCTATCCCAGCAGATAACTGTGCCCGGGCCGGTTATCACACAGTTATCTGCTGGGACAGGGGCTCTCCCCGCAGCCTCACAGACTGTCAGCAGTTTCTCCCTACAGGCTGTAGCGATCTCTGTCAGTGGGGACAGATTGCCGATTACAGCCTGTAAGGAGAGCCCTCCGACAGTCTGTGAATCCCCCTCCCCCGCAGTCTACTCACCTCTCTGCGGCGTCTGCGATCGTCTTCATTCCAGCAGCAGACCGCAATTGCCAGCCTGCTATTGGCTCTTTTAAATTGCAGTAGCCAATAACAGGCTGGCTATTGCACCCGTCCACTGTCAGCTGTCAATCAACAGAGGTGGGCCTGATAGAAAACTTCAGGTCCCTCCTCTGCTGATTGACAGCAGGCAGTGGGTGGGTGCCGTAGCCAGCCTGTTATTGGCTATTGCAATGTGAAATATCCAATAGCAGGCTTGCTATTGCTCCCAGCAATGAAGAAAAAAAAAGGAAAGTATAAAAAAATTAAATAAACTAAGTTAAAAAAATAAAGTTAAATTAATAAGAAGTAAAAAATATGTAAAAAAAAATTAAGTGAAATAAATAAAAATGTAAAAAAAAAGTGAAATAATAAAAAAATAAAGTTAAATAAATAAAAGGTAAAAATGTAAAAAAAAAAAAAAAATTAAGTTTAATAAAAAAATACAAGAAAAGTTTTTAAAAAATAAACGGTTGTGGTATTCAGGATTGTGGGCGGCGTTGGACTACATGTCGGAACCGCAGGGCACAGATGCCATCCACAATTAAATCAGCTCTCGGTGCCCTGCGGTTGCGACATGCAATGAAAATTATTAGTGCCCCCCCAGATTTGACTGTGGTATCCCCCCTATATATTGTTCCTAGAGTCGCCACTGCTTGAGACGAAACCCACATTTCAGTGACAAATAGTCTGTGAGTCTAGTTAAAGTGATATTAAAGTCAAAATGTTTTTACGCTGTTTCAAATGCTGATGAAACCACTTACAATGGATGGTGCTCCTTGATGTTTAAAAGTATTCGTTTCCTGTAGAATCAGCTGGTCCCCTGAGCACTGGCCCGGATATCCTGTTTGAGGGCAGTTTCACACCATTTTCCGGACCACATATGGTCCGGAAAATGGTGTGAACTTGCCCGCAGTTCCAGTGCATTCCAGACAAAATGAGACATGCAGTATTTTTCTGGTCTGGTCCGGAATGGACTGCGCTAGTGTGAACAGAGGCCAGAAATAGCATAGGGATACATTAGGATGCATTTTGGGTACCGAAACAGTCTAGTCTGGTTTGGAGAGGATCTGGATGTGGTGTGAATGGGCCTCTCCAGATCCTCTCCAGACCAGACCAGATTTTTTCCAGATCCAAAATGCATCCTAATGTATCCCTATGCTATTTCTGGCCTCTGTTCACACTAGCGCAGTCCGTTCCGGACCAGACCAGAAAAATACTGCATGTCTCATTTTGTCTGGTCTGGAATGCACTGGAACTGCGGGCAGGTTCATACAATTTTCTAGACCAGATCTGGTCTGGAAAATGGTGTGAACCTGCCCTCAGGGTGACTCTTTTTCCTTGCAGGTTCCTATGGAGTCACCCTTGTGTGTGCTAGTAAGCTGTGTGTAATTATGTAGCGATGTCACCAGCACACCAAAATCCTCTTAGGATAGCAAAATGTTCTTTTATTGAACTTCCTCGTCATATTTAGGAACTTCAATAAAGTCACTACGAGCATGCCCCCCCACACACACACACTACAAGGGACTTTTCGGTAAGGAGTGCGGCAAGGAAAAGTATTTATAGTAAGCTGTGTGTGTCTCCACAAACACACAGACACAGCAAGGCAAGACACTCCAATCCTCGCTGCTTCCCTCTCTTCCCTTCTCCAAGTTAGTAGGTGGGCAGCTTTTGCAGACTGTTCTGTCCCCTGTGATCTTGTACTGGACAGGAAGTTTAGGGAAGAAGACATGAGAGAGTTGGAGCTGCTCAGAAACATGATGACAATAAATGCTGGGCAAAAATAATTGAAGAAATACTTTGCTGGGCAATGTATATTTGTTTGATCTGAATTCAATTATTGGAAAAAGGTTTGAGAGTTTAATACTATTTTAAGGGCTTGTTCACACCAAATGCAGACCAGATTTGCATGAGTTTCTGCACACACAGTGCAGTGGGTTTTCCCGCGTTTTTGATGCGTTCCAGGCCGTATTTGTAGAAAAGAAATAATAATACTTTTTTTGTGCCTAAAATGGACTTTCAGTGTGTTCCAGGGCGTTTGCATGTGTTTTTGATGCGTTTGCATGCGTTCCAGAGCAGGAAAAATAGGGCTTGCCGCAGTTTTTCCACATGCTCTGGAACTGAACGCTGCGGTGTGAACTATAGCCCAAAATACCATTGGAATACATTGGACGCAGTTTTGATCCGTTCTGTAACTGTTCTGCTCTTGGAACGCGCTTGGTGTGAACAAGCCCTTCAGGTATATTCAAAATCCAATATTTCAAGCATGAAGATTTTCAATTTAAAGGGACATTTTCCGCATTATTTCAAAGCATTTCTCGAATTGAATACAGAGTTACAGCCTCCTTATGTAGCGCCTCTGTAGATGGGGTGCGCCAAGGCCCCCCACAGCTGAATATTCCTCATTGTGACCAGGTGGTGGTCTCTGAACACCAGTTTCTCTGTAGGTCGAATGTGTGGCAGGATATTCTCAGTCCCACCCACAAAGTGGTTCTGTACATTGTGATGTCTCTTAGTAGCACTTTATGCTCACATTTGGTCTCCACCACTACTGCTCACCAGTCCAGCTTCAACTTCCACCTGTAGCTTTCTCTTTAACCACATACAGTATGTACCCCCTCACTGTGCTGCAAAACACTGTCTAAGAATCGCTACTTTTTGAGCTCACATAAAGCTCTTTTTTTCAAGCTAGAGTGTAATCTACAGTAACCCTTCACCCTTAAAGTGACGGTAAAGGATATTTTTTTCCCCCCAGCCAATGTTAGTGTAAGGACTTACCTTAAATCATGCCTCTTAATCCGATCATCTTCTTCCTTACTGTCCTTATTGGCTGTTGCGGGTCTCCGATCCTGCGTGACTCCTCTGTCCTCCTCTCCTCTGATGTCCCACGTAGTCTGTGCTGGTGCACGCTGCTCCATATACTTACCTTGTGTCTCTCCTCGTCTCCCAGCCGAACATCTGAACTGCGCATGCGCCCGCCCCAAGATCCTTCAGATGTTCGGTCGGGAGACAGGTAAGTTTAAATCTGTTTGAAAAGGATTTTGTTTTGTTTTTTACGTTTTTGCATATATCTACTGCTTGCTTTTCATCCAGATGTACAAGAAAGCTTTTATGTATGCAATTTATTTGTTCTCTGCATGCCTATTGTTGGGCCAGGTATATTAATGATATATTTTTTTGGGCTCGGGGCCACATTCAACCCTATCAGCAATTATTGAATCACTCCATGCAAGACATTTTTCATTACACTGACACCTCAGTTTAGTTCTATGAGAAGCACTTCTTAGCAAAAAGCATTTCTCATTGGTCAGCATGGTCAGATGTCCCCACTGACCAATAAGTGCTCGCCTACTGCGAGTGAAATTCAAGATACAGAGCACAGTTCTGTGCTGCCGTGCACGGAGTACAGATAGTACACTGGCACCGGTGGAGGGGAAGGAACATTCGCCCCAAGTATAGTGGGTGGGGGTAAAGGTCGTATGCTTATTGAAAGCTCGTACGATCTGCCCACCTTGGACGGGCAGATCGTAGTTGCGATCATCGAAAGCCCGCCCCGCTGAGGGGTGGGCTTCCGATGACCGCAATGCAGAACGGGCAGTGTGCGCGTGCGCACACCGGCCCGTTCCACAGCTATCGAACGAGCAGGCTAGAAACTCGCCGACAATCGTACGAAAACCCAGCATGCTCGAAACCCCGCTCGGCGGGTTTTCGAGCATGCTGGTTCGACAAAAGGTGCAGGTTTGAATGCTATCGACCTGATCCTGATCTTTACTGCCATGTGAATCACTGACCTGTAGCAAGAATTCACCCACTGAAGTCTGAAAAGTCTCATTTGCCATTCTGTATCCTCGCTCCGGGTAAATAACTTACTACGCAGTGAAGTCAGGATCAGCCCGTACCTTTAAAAGCTATTCAGCAGTGGCAGCTCCCATATTTCTGTCCCCACACATCAACTTTAATAATATATAATCATTTTAACAACTTTCTTCTCTCACCTTTTCGTTTTCAAAGGTCACATAATCTGAAGCAATATATTCACTGGCCTTTTCTTGGTGTATAATAGCCAATAATGTAAAGATAATGGGATGCAGTGTTAATCCCATTTGAAACACTTCAAGTGTTGATTGGAACTACGGAGGATAAAAACAGTAGCAAAGTAAAAAAGTTAAACATTTTTTAGCGCAACCAGTGACCGGTTTATACACATTTTCCCCAGAAAGCATACTTTTTTTTTATCTGCTACCGAGGGCTCCTTTTAATGATGCAAAATTGCAGGATTGTAAATTGAAGTGCCACACTCTGTTTAATAGTCCAGGTGCATCTTTGTTCAATATTGGGTTGAGGGACCAATATAGACGTAGCCAACACATTTCGGGGGCTCATACAATATCCCCTTCATACAATACAATCCTTCCCTACAATAGCCACTTCAGAGCTTACTAAAAATGTATCAGGACTGTGATGACTTCATATTGGATACTGTTTTGTACAGTGTGTGAGATGGCATAGAACGCTTCATCAGCTGATTTGGCTAGTAAGCATTTAAAGTGATATTAAACTCAGGAGTTAAATCTCAAAAAAGTACCTTATTGATTAACAATACTATATCTTATTTGTGTATCGCTTGGCTGTAGATCCTCAAATCATCTCTGAATTGGTGCTGACACTTGTGACGGACCCCCGTACTCAGGATGAGTATGTCCGCCGCTGTCTTCTTCCTTG
Organism: Nanorana parkeri; assembly: GCF_000935625.1. Lineage (NCBI taxonomy): Eukaryota > Metazoa > Chordata > Amphibia > Anura > Dicroglossidae > Nanorana > Nanorana parkeri. The sequence continues at coordinate 987,334 of NW_017306442.1, read as the reverse complement.
CTGAGGAGATCTTGCAACCTGAAGATCCTTAGCTCCCAGTTTCCCCAGTCACTAGCCAAGGCTTGAGTGTAGGTGAAACAAACTCTCCTTTATTGAGCAACTGCACAAACTTTTATACAGCAAGTGATGAAATCAGAATATAATCCCATCACTTCCCCCCTCCCCTCCCAGACCATCGGTCTGCACAACACCACAGGTGTCCACCTGCTAACGAACTCCAGACAGCCATAGCAGGAGCCTGGCCAGAATGTCATTGTTCTGAGCTCCCTCAGAGAACAATGGGAGATAACGAGGGATGGTGATAATAGTCTTTCCATAACCAGGTCACACAGCATAACGCACTCAAACATAACTCAACCCCAATACACATTTAACTTATAAACTCATCACCGTGTCGTCACAACACTGTCCTTCCTTGTGGAGGGGGGCTACTTTTGCTCCCTATGGTCCCTGTGTGTGTTTTGTAAAGTAGTCACCGGTCCAAGCTCGCTCCTGTGATGGACTACAATCTCAGGTTTAGTTTAGTTTGTATTGGGATTGTAGTCCATCACGGGAGCAATGTCACTTAAAGTTCCAGTGGCAGGAGAAGTGGATGGGGGCTTAGAGTGATGATATCTCTCTTTTCCATATCTTGTTGGCTTGTTATAACATACTGTAGTTGGCTTCTGCTATACACCGAGTGGCCAGATTATTATGACCACCCCATCAGTACTTCGTTGGGCCACGAGATAACTCCACGAGATGACTTTGTTGGGCCGCCTCGTGACTCCACGAGGCCTGGTTCACACCTAAGCATTTTTGAGCAGTTGAAAAAGCGCTTTTATATGCCCAATACAAGAAATCCCACGACTATAAATTCCCCTTGTTCATACCCGAGCCGAAAAAAGCTAGCAGGAAAACAACGAAAACGCCAGAAAAGGTACATGAGCATCTTTGGGCAGTTAAAAGCGCATTTTTGCCTCATAGACTTCAATGAAAAAGCGCTTGAACTAGCGTTCGTCAATTGCTCGCAATATATCATAAGCTGCAATTCAAAACGCGCGTCTTCATGTACGCGCGTGCAAACGCGCATTCAAAATGTGCACAACAAGCATAAACCGCACGCGCGTACAAACAAGCAAAACCGGTGCCGCCTAGGTGTGAACCCACCCTGAGTGATTGATGGTCTTTTCAGGGAAACCATATTTTGAAAAAAGGGTTTCTGGGTATCATTCCTGATAGCCACCATCTTCTCCTGTATCATGGTACTTATTCTTCTCTGTGAAACTTCTACACACGGATGATTGTTTCCAGGCTTTTGCGATTGATTGTCAGGTGGCTAGAAATATTAAGGCAACAAGTGTTTGTTTATGCTTATTTAGGTTGGACGTGGATCTAAGGAGCGTGATGTGTGTTTCATTGGTGACCATCAACTATCCAACGGGAAGAAGTGGGTATTGATGCGCCAACAGTTTGCGCAGCGCTTTACAATATAAGTAAGACATTACAATTACAATAAAATTCAAGAAGAGATGGTAAGGAGGGCCCTGCCCTGGAGGGCTTGCAATCTAAAAGGGAGGGGCAAGTGATATATGAGGTTGCTGTGTGGGGATGAATTGTTTGAGAACGTGGCGGTTAGGGTGAGGTGGGATAATAATATTTTTATTTTAATACTATTTTTTCATAGAGCAGGGGCCAAGAGTGATGCAAATAAATTGGGTTTGAGTCTAGAGGGCCTCCATAATGAATGATGAATAAAATCAAAGATTTGCTGCCTGTATATGCAGGTGACTGTAAGGGTTAGGAATGGCGGCGAATGTGCTTAATGATACACCAAATCAACTGATGGCTGATCAGCAACAACAAAAAATTTACTTTTAAGAAATGCCCCCAAACCTCTGTGATTGGTTGTACTGTATATAGGGATCTCATTTCAGCGGCCCCCTCCTCTTACATTACCACCAAAGCAGAATTCCTACTTGAGTGTGGAAGGAATTTTATCAATGGGTCATACATCTGTGGCGTAAACATTCGGCTTGCTTGTGCCTATGTTACTGACATATTGTACTGCAGCCTACACACAGCCACAAGATGTCTCTCTTCAATAAAAATAAAACCCTCTCTATTCATCCAGCCTGAAGTAATTCAATAGATCGATGGGCACATTATCCATCTGAACAAAATTAGTGTGTTCCATAGATGGAAATTATTCCTCATATTGCAATGAACTTGTAAGTATTTTTCTAATGAAAGCTCCTGAACTTTAGTATGATTCAGCTGGATAGATGGGTGGATATTGATCTGCTCTTGTACTAATACTGAGACATTCCAAAAGACTCCACTTGAGAATTCAATATTTGTACAGGAGTTGCATAAAAATATTTTCGTGTTAGTTCTGTATACAGAAAATGTGTATTCTAACCCCAGGATTTTATATATAAGCAATGCTGGGGCTCTGTAGTACACACTGTGCTGTATTCTGACTCCACTGGTTGAAATAGTGATCTCTTCCTGAGACCTCTATGCCTGGTCTTTTTATAGCAGATACAATCACCGTGGACAATTTTCATCAGACAGCTGAACTCACCAAATACCTTTAATCCAAGAAATCTTTATTGAATGCAGTAGGTTACTAGCAGGCAATAGATAGTAGCAGAGGGTTCAAATGATGGTATTTGCAGGTCAAAAAAGGATAATGCCTTCCTCCTCATGTGCACATGTGGCCACAAAATGGCTGAATCAAACACACAGGAAGAAGGTGTCACATTATACAAGGGGAGGAAATACAGAAAAAAGAGGTGTAATAAGCAAAATAACCACAAGATGGCAGCATATAAAACACTAACTATATGATTACACAATTAATACCAAATATTCACTATACATTGCATTCTCATACAATAGCTATGACAGCACAGTACATTACATTCTTCCAATCACTACACTTCGTGAGTTAGGCTGTACGAATCATACATCAGCCCCTCTGTACAGGGTCATCCCTAAAATTAAGCAGCCTGAGGCTTTTGGCTCAGACGGCATCTCTTTGGGTCAGGTTGGGGGGACGGGTGTCAGGCAGAGCAGCATGGCATGTTTGCAGTGTGCTTGCTGCCCACTTTTCCAGCCAGTGTCCCAGGTTGGGGAGATGTGGAAGGGCCATACATATTTCCCCTCCCAGCCCTTAGCAACTGGAAACGCTCTGGCTGGCATTCCGCCTCCTTTCCGGCTCTGGACGACATCCCACCCCAGCTCCAGAGATGGGGGGGGGGGGGG
>NW_017306442.1:977183-981332 GCF_000935625.1 Nanorana parkeri | reverse complement strand
CCTTTCCGGCTCTGGGCCGCTACCCCCCCCCGCGCCAGAGGTGGGGGGGGGGGGAGTGGATACAGAGGCACCGTTCCCCCATAACGTTCACCCCCCAACACCTCCCACTGCCTCAGGTGGTGAAAATGCTAAAATGCCCAGAGGACTCTGTACGCCAAGTAAGTTACATACTCTGGGCCACTGTACTCTTTACATCATGCTCAACCTTACATACTCCACACTGCTGTAATGTGGACAATGTTGTGTACATTACATACTCCAGACTGCTATAATCTGGACAATGTGGTGTACATTACATACTCCAGACTGCTGTAATCTGGACAATGTGGTGTACATTACATACACCAGACTCCTGCATAGTATACACTATGCTGTATGTTACATATGTCGGACTAGTGATGAGCTTGGGCTTGGTGCAACTCCAGTTTGTTTGAGTTTGCCCAAGACCACTCAAAACTGTGACCAACATAACCCCTCCTTCCGGTCCAATCATTTGCCACAGGTGCAGTCCCTACCCCTGCAGCTACATGTCACAAAGGGGCAGGGAATTCCCCTGCTGCGCATCTTGGTAACTGATTGAGCCCGGTGGTGGGTGCCAGTCACAGTTTTGAGCAGGCATGGGTGAACTCATGGGTCAAGCCTGAGCTCATCACTACTGACAGACGCATTCTGTGCAGCATAGTGCATGTTACAAAAATTCTGCTGCATACCTCTGCACAGTGAACATGCATACCTCTGCACATTGAACATTCATACCTCTGCACAGTGAACATGCATACCTCTGTACATAGAACATTCATACCTCTGCACAGTGAACATGCATACCTCTGCAAAGTGAGCATGCATACCTCTGCACAGTGAGCAATGTCCCATAGTGCAGACCAGCACACTCTGTAAAATATGCTTTAGGTATACGTTGTGGACATCTGACATTTATATATAACTTGTCCATTCACAAAAAGCCTTGTATTTTTCCTCAAAGAATACAAGGCATTCTGTGATTGTAGGATTGTAAGCCCTCAGGGTCAGGGCCCTCCTTACCATCTTGTCTTGAGTTGTATTGTAATACCTTCCTTGTATGGTATAGCGCTGTGCAAACTGTTGGCGCTATATACATCCTGTATAATAATAATAATATAATAATAATCTAAATATTGTGAAAACAAATACCATTTAAAAGGAAAATAAAAGTAACATAAAACCAGAATAGCTTTGCTTTAAGAAAAAGACGTCTCTGTTGAATGAAGTGGCACACCTTGCTCCCTCTCTCCTAGCTGCTGCCGTTAAGCTAAGAAGGATGGAATGTTTCCCTATAGTTTCAGCATTATGAAGATTTTGCTGCTCTCTCTGTATTGGGCAGGTTCATAAAAAACCCCACAGATCATAAATTATCGCAATATATTCCCAGCTGGAATGCACTTCTTCAATTGGATATAGATTTAAATATTTCAGATTTAAAGAAAATCCCACTTTTATAAAAAAATGGTTATGGCATGTGTCATTGCATCATAGACCATTTTGTAATAATATTAAAATTACCTTTCCATGTCAGTGTGTACAGCTAGCTAATATAATATAGCAGTGACAAATACATACATAAAAAAAAAAAATACATAAAATGAGTAAATCAAATTTTGATTCTTTGCAGCCATGGTAGCAGTACTCTGAAGACATGATTTCCCTTCAGCTCATCCTTCTGCTCATGTCATCTCATTTGAGAAGTCTGTATGGTACTTCAGGTCAAAATACTGATACTTGCCCAGGAATGTGCTTAGAAGTGTCAGAGTACATTGAAGACCAGACAAGCGGGACACAAGTCAGGAGCAGGAACCAGAGAAGAACGTCAGCCAGGATTGGGTCATACACGGAATCAGGATACACTGAGCAGTAGGAAAGACCTCGCAAGGTCAGAATGGACTGAGTGGTTTATATATAGTGAGTGGGGTGACATCATCATTTAGAGACAGGAAACTCCCATCTGGCTCTCTCAGATGATGCTTTTCTATCCGGCCATAAGAGGAAGCCTGGGAGTAGTGAGTAGTGAGCAACGTTACACAGTCTGCTCAGACAAAGGAGGAATCACAGGTGGGTGGAATGGCAGCCAAGCCAGAATGCTGCAAACCAGTAAAGTCAGGGTGGAACCCTGACAAGAAGGAATGCAAGCAGTTCTCCCAGAAGACCATATCAAACTGATCCTTTCACTTGACACCTTCAGTGATTCATTGAAAATACTTATGTCATTACCTATAGGGCTATAGCAAAGCAAAGTGTTCCCAGAGCATGAGGGCTTAGCTAAAAAGTGAGCATGGTAGGCACAGCCTGCTTTGAGGCTCCCTTTGTCTGACTGAAACCTCTAATTAGGTTGTTTAATGGACTTGTGCACAACAACAAAAATTGTTTCCAGACGTAACAAATAAAAACGAAAAACGTTTTAATTCGTTTTGTCAAAGGAAACACATTTTTATGTTGTTTCGGATTCGGAGGTAGCAAGCCTCCGAATCAGAAACTGCACACTGAAAGTGCAGAACGAGCGGTAGCCATAGCGGCCGCAGGCGCGTTCTCGCCATTTTGGAGTAGATCTTGATATACACCAAAATGGCGGCCCCCGCATGTTCGAGCACCGTCATCTTGGTGTATACCAAGATCTACTCCAAAATGGCAGTGCGCATGCGCAGAACACGCCGGTGGCCGATCTGGCCGCCGATCGTTCAGCGTGTGACGTCACCGTCATGTGACGTCACACGCTCCGCCTCCAAGATGGCGGCGGGCATGCGCAGAACACGCCGGCGGCCACATTGGTGTGTTCTGAATATGATTTTATGTAGGCCTGAATATCGTTTTAGTATATTCGGGCATATAATACATTCGTTAGTTCGGACGAGCCGCCGAATCAACTGATTTTCGTTTCAATTAGATTGTAGTCCATCACAGGAGTGAGCTAGGAGCAGTGACTACTTTACAACACACGCAGGGGCCATGGGGAACACAAGTAGCCACCCTCCAGAAGGAAGGACAGTGTTAGCACCAAGTCAGAGATGATTTGAGGATCTACAGCCAAGTGATACACAAATAATGTAAGTGTTTGTTAATAGTTAAGGTACTTACATTTATTTTTAAGATTTAACTCCTGAGATTAGTGTCACTTTAAGGCAGGGTGGCTACATATGCAGTATGTCTATATCAGTATGTATCTATGTGTTTGTATATTTACTGTATGTATGGTTGTGTGTTTTAAACACTTTGGGCATTTTCAAATAAAAGCTCAGACCAAAGAATGTGGTTTGCGGGTGCAGGAGTCGATAATTACTTTGTTAAGTAGCTTAGTAAATAGGTTTACTTTTAGGAAATATATTCCTGAAGCGTTGACTGGCAGCATGAGCTTTTTCTATCAGGGGTTTCATGGGTAGCCGACCTTGCTACTGCATGGAGAAACCCACTAGTCACAACAGATGCAACCAGCAGGAAAACCCCATTTACAACTGTGCACTGGCACAAGCAAAGTGTGAGCTGCAGGAAAGCATCTAAAAACACAGTTTTAAAAACATATAAGGAAGCTGTTTTACATTCCAAAAGGATTTGTATTCCTGTCCATTCAGTGCTGAGGTTTGCGCAGCTCTGCCGAGGATGACAACACTTTTTCTGTTACAGTCAAGGAACACACTGCTTGCAGCTTGTTGGTTGGAGATTGAATGAGCAGCATCAGACTAATGAGGTCTGCTCAGCCTGTTCCTTCCTCCAATCAGCATAATCCTCCCTGCCCACCCGAGGAGGAGCGAAATTCAGATTTTTTTTACTTCCCACAAATTTTGGCAAAATTTGGGAGATTTGTTGCCAGTTTTTGCAAAATTGCATTGTAGACAAAGGGGAAGCAAAATTAGGAGGTTTTTCACTTATCTCTAGTGCTGTCCGGCACTGGATGCTTGGGGTACAAGCCTGACTGAGCAGAGTCACGATGGCCATACACTGTGCAAATGTTGGGTGCTTCTTGATGAACAGGCTGAAATTCATTTAGTGGGTGGCCCTGTTGGCAGCCTTCCGTCCGGCATCCTTTGTTTAGAAAATTAAAGGAGCTGGTAGGGAAAATGATTAGGCAAACAGTGATGGCAGCCATTTTTGGTATTCTGACAGCAGCACAACCACAAATAATAA